>NW_020954718.1:17171-21150 GCF_900497805.2 Vombatus ursinus | reverse complement strand
CCATCCTGCCCTACAGGAAAATTGAAGGGGAAGGGAATAAGAGAAGTTGGGGAGAGATAGAAGGGAAGGCAGACTAGGGGAAGGGGTATTTAGAATGCATGCCATCTTGGGGTGGGAGGAGGGGCGAGATGGGGTGAAAATTTGGAACTCAAAATCTTGTGGAAATAAATGTTGAGAACAAAAAAATAAAAATAACCATAATATAAAAAAAGAAACTTTAAAAGCATAGGAATATGCTTTTAAGAGACATTTTTTAGTTGGAGACCTCCAAATGAGTACTGGCATAACCTATCCTGGTAATTTACTCTTTTGCTACATGGATCTAAAGGGAACACATTTTGAGTGAGTTAACTTTGGGAAAGTCAATTAGTTAGGGATCCAGAAAGCCTTTTAAAGGCAGTTTCTCTGAGACAGTTATGCTAAATTTAAATCAAAAGCATAATATAACAATTTTGGTCTATCACTTGCAGCTAGAAGTTACAGTGCATAAAACATTAGACTTGAAGTTGGAACAATCTGAAGTCAAATCTCACCCCAGATACTTCCTAGCTCTGTCATTCTGGGTGACTCACTTAAGCTTTTTCAGCCTGAGTTTTTTCATTTGTAAAATGGGGTCGATGATAGCACCTACTTCATAAGTTGTTGTGAGGACCAAGGAAATGACCTTTATTGGCTGAAACTTCTCTTGCATTCAACTCAGTCCTGAGGTCATTTGTCATAAACAGGCAGAAAATGAGAAGTTTGCCTTTCTTTTCAACAAACTCTTTGCTCAAAAGGTTCTTACTTATTAGTTTCAGTTAAGTAATTTTTACCTTCTATACTCCTTTGGGAAACTTACATAGATGAGAAGCTAGATACAAAAGTTTAAGTGCATTCTCTGCCCTGGAGATGTTGATACTTGTCATGCTGGCCTCTTCATTTGCATTCAGGGTATTCATAGGTTCCATCCTGTCTGGGATGGGGAATTCCTATTTTGGATGTTAAGGATTCCCTTTCACCTTTCAATATCTCTGTCTTTTTGCCCCTATAGATCTTCAGATTTCCTTGAAGTTTGATTGGTTCATTATTTTGACATATGTACAATGTACTGCAAACCTTAAAGCAATATACAAATGCTAACTTATTTTTTTGGCCTTCATTAATTTCTTGATGATCAATTCTATGAGAATTATAGTTACCTTCTTGTCAACATTTTCTCATTAGAAAAAGTAGGAAATGATGCTCACTATAGAGAAGGACATGAGGTTAGTCAATTTATCTAGTGAATAGGATCTTCCCTTCCCAGTCTGACTTTTTTTTTTAATTAAAGCAGCTATCCCTTGACTCACTTCTTAAAGAGGCTTATTCACTGAATGGAAATTGCCTCACTCCAAGTGAGAACTTGAAAAGGCCTTAGCTTAAAAGGGCCAAGGTCTCCCACTGCATCCTGGGCCATCTCCAGTCACCTTGATTGATATCTGGCCACTGGACCCGAGGAGGAGAAAGTGAGGCTGGTAACTTTGCACAGCCCTCCCTCACTGAAAACAAAGTCAATTGCAAGTCATGTCATCATCTCCATGATGTCATGGTCCTCTTCGAGAATGAACCACATACACGCACACAATTTAAAAATCATATTCAATATCTCATATAGGAAGACAATTGGATGCTTTCTGAAGAACGTGATGAGCATGGAAGGTCAAGACTTTGTTTGGGTTTTGGATTGTGTATCTCTGTGAAGGGTGTGGGTATACCAATTTGAATGCAATCATTATGGATCAGGGATGAATTGGTTAGCTAAGATTATTGCAAAGAAGTGGTACCTCCCACTATTGTAGAAGGTGCCACTCCTTGATGCTTGCCTATAAATGTGAACCTTCTTTGCAAATTCAGATTTTTCCTTTTTTTATTCCTTTCATACTCCCTGCCCCTTTCCCCCTTTTACCAGAGATTTTGAGAGAACAGCAGAGTTAAGAGAAGCTAAATACTCCAAGAGTGACTCATGGCTTCCTTCAGGCAGAAGTACAGAGAGCTTCATTCTTTCTTCTATAAGAGGAGAAGTCCTAGACTCCATAGTGCTGAACTCCAGCTTTCTAGATAGAGGAGTGGGAACTTTTGGGGGGGAGGGGGTGAATGTTGAATTCCTTGGCTATAATAACCCTTGAATCTAGGCACAACCCACACCCTTCTTTGTCCCATTTTTAGCAACAAGTGGAAGCCATTAAATTGGACCATCCAAAGAGATGAGGAATGGAGTAGTGTGACCTCTGGCTTAAGGCATCCCAAGGACAGAGAAAATTCCAAGAATGGACCATCCCAAACCCTAATACAAAGAAACAAAAAACCCTGCCCCTGACTCATCTCTCCCAGAGGACTAAAGACTAGAAGAAACTGAGGCAGAGAGACAGCAGTGGAAAGAGGACTGGGCCTGGAATCTCATAAGGTCATTTCTATCCTCCAAGAAGCTACTTTAGGCAGTAACTATATTTCCCAGTATAAGAGGAAGGCAAAACCATCATTGTAGCAAAGAGCAGTTAGACTATGATAGGGAGCAGACTTGGAAACCCAGTTGAATAATCCTGATCACCATCAATGCTACTACATTTAAGAAATGGTAAAAATAATAACTCTGAGAAAACGAATGATTAAAATAGGAGGTAGAGGGTATGTGAGAAATGAAAGAGCTAAGTTTCCACATAAGTAGATAAGAAATCAGCACAGACAGGCTAACTTCTCAGTCCAAGGGGGAAGTGATAACACAATTCTAGGCACATAATGTATGTTAGGGTGGAGCATATAAGGAAGATTGTAACCCAGAAGGTTTAGGACCAATCCTGATCCAGAAGGGAGGAGTTAGGCAATTACTAACTATAAAGCTTGCCCTGGTTTCTTTTACGGCGCCTGTTTTCTCTCCTTCCAAGGAGGTGTGCCCGCTTCTCCTGAGAATCAAAATGACACACTTCAACCTCTTTAATAAAAAGTCTTTGAGACACCAGTCTTTGGAACTGAGTCTGGGGTCATCTTTATAACAGAGTGGACATATGGGCAAGGGATAATAGATTGACATCCTGACTGTTTTACTCACATCCTTATTACCTGAACCAAGAATATTCCACTTAATTGTGAACTCTTTCAGTGTCCATTCATCTTAATCTCTAGCAGTTCATATTTTATTCTCTTTTAGATAATGATGTAAAACATTTTTGTAGCTCTTTAAGGTTTCCAAAGTACTTTACACATATTATTTCATTTGATTCTCATAATAAATCTGCAGGTAGGTGCTATTCTTATCCACAACTTACAGATGAGGAAACTGAAGCTGAAAAAAGTTTCCCATAGTCATATAGCTAGGAAGTTACTGAGGCAAGATTTTAATTCAGGCCTTTATGACTAAGTTTACAACTCTATCAAGCATCTATCAATTCCTGCAACTATCCACTAAACAATCTCAGGGAAAAAATGTACAATAGCTCTCTTGGCTTGTGACACATTACATTCCCTACTTAGAGAAACTATGAAAGCTATTTTTAGAATATCAGATTTAGAGGGTTTGCAAGGACTTCAAACAATATCTAATTGTCCCACAGATGCTGAAACTGAGTCCCAGAGAAGGTATGTGACTTGACCAAACTTCCACACCTAGTTTTAAAACTGGAGCCACTATTCCTTTAATCACAATCCTGCAATGTTCTTTCCATCATGGATTGAAATCTCAGAACGTATTAGAAATATTGGCATCTTCCTAGCATGATTCCCAACGATACATCATGTGGCCTTTTCTTCATCTTGATCACAATTTATGGTCATCATCATCATCATCATCATATTGCTCTCCCTCCTCCTCCTTTCCTTTATCTCTCTGTCTTCTATTGAATGAATGAGAAGCTTCTTTGGAGAGCCATTTCCTTTCTTCATACTTAATATCAATTTAAGAGTTGCTTATTTTGGGGCTACTGAGTGGTGCAGTGGATGGGGCATCAGCCCTAAAGTCAGGAGGACC
>NW_020954718.1:11962-17149 GCF_900497805.2 Vombatus ursinus | reverse complement strand
AAAAAAAAAAAAAAAGAGTTGCTTATTTCTCCCCTTCTTTGTTCTAAGTTTTTTTGCTTTTCTCCCTTTGAGAATTTATCTTTGTTTTAAGAATGACTCTGTTGCAATCCTTTGTAAAGAAACTTCTTCATATCCCTTCCAGTTTCTGTTTTGTCAACCTCTTTAGCCCAAATTATTTGTGTCCCTTATATGCACTTTAAATGATGGTTTGTGTCCTTTCCCTGTTATTTCCCATGGAAAACAAGAATGTTGCATCTCTTCTTGTAATACTACAGTGGAATCAATCAGTGAGACACAAGTATATGGTATCTCTTTACTAGAAAATACTTTAAATTTTCATTACATACAAATTCTACAGTGTTTTAGGAACTAAATGCAACTACTTAATTAAATTCCAGTACCACTTGAATGAAGATCATCATTCTAACTCTGTTTATCAAGTGAATATTTCTAATTGAACAAATGGAGCAATCTTAATGATGGGGTACTTGAGCCCCAGCCCTAAGATCCTGTCTTTGAAAGCCTCCCAAGAACAAGCCCTTGTTAAAGAAAGAGGATACTCTCTTTTGCTCTCTGAATGGTTTCAGACACCTACAGGCAAATTCCTCATCCCAGAGGAAAGCCAGTGGAAGCTTCTTCTTGGCTTACATCAGGACACACACCTGGGGAAGAATGTCCTCCAGTCTCTGATAAAGCCTATTTTTACTGGCAATAAGCTAGTAGAAAACATTCAGCAAGTCTGTTGGACTTGCCCAAACTGTGCCCAGGTAAATCCTGAAGAGGCAATAAGACTTCTCTCCTTTTAAAATCTGTTCAGAGGAGGGGTACCTACTTAGGTAAAGACTGGCAGATAGACTTTACATATATGCCCCCAAACAGGGGTTTCAAATTACTTTTGGTTTTGTTGACTCCTTTACTGAGTAGAAGTCTTTCCTTGCAGAACTGAAAAGGCTGAGGAGGCATCAAAATTCCTATTAAAGGAGATTATACTTAGCTTTGGTTTGCTGAGCTCTTTGCAGAGTGACAATAGCCTGGCCTTCATTTCACAGATAACTCAGACTGTGGCAAAGGCACTTAAAATCATTTATCACCTTCACTCTGCCTGGCATCCTCAGTCTTCTGAAAATGTAGAGAAAATGAAACATACCCTTAACAGTTCCTTACTAAGCCGGACATGGAGACTGATGAGGACTGGGTAAAAAGACCTCCCAGTCGGACTGCTCAGAGTCCACATTGCACTAGGGAAAATAGAAGCTTAGCCCCTTTGCACTCCTGTATGGGAGTCCCATCCTAACATCTGACATCCTGGTAGACCCATAAAAGAATTTGATCACCCAATTTGCAAACTCAAGGGCACTCAGGAATGCCTTAACAGAATATGCCAACAAGCATCTCCCAAAACCTTTTGGCAGTGTAAAGGAGAGTCCTGCTGAAGTACAACCTGGAGATTAGGTATGTTTATAGACATGGAAAACCCAAAAGGGAAGACCATTAGATGTCCATTGGAAGGGGCCCTACCAAGTCATACTCACTACCTCCATGGCAGTAAAACTTGAGGTCCTCCCCAGTTGGACTCATAATTCTAAGATTAAACCAGTGTCACCTCTTGCTTCCCCTTCAGAGACTCCAGAAGATACCTGTGAACTGTGGAGGATCTCAAGCTACTGTTTAGAAAGGCCCCAGCCCTCTTCAGCAGTCAGATAAATAGAAAGAAATGAAATCATATGTGCTCTCTTCCTCTTGTGTGTTGGCTTTGCTGTAGCCGTCTTTAATTTCCTCCAGAGAAACTGCCTTTTGTCTCCTGCTCATTTCCTCTGTGTTGACAATGATAACATTAGTTCTTTTTCTCCTTCTTCTTGATGCCTTGATGCCCCTGAAAGTGGGAGGATAACTCCCTAGTCAAACTAGGAAACTCAGTAGGCCTGGGGCGGGAGTGGGGAAGTTCAGAATTGTTGGGTATGCCACTCACACCCACATCATCTCCAACCAGATGCCATCTTTGCAAAAGTCCCCTCCCTAACATGACCTCCTCAGAGATTCTTGCCACACATGCTACTCCATTTGGACTGACCACTCTGTTGCGGGCTAATCTTACCACCTCAACACCCTGCTTCCTGATAGGAATATTCCCTTGCCTGGAAAACAAACTCCACAACCACTCAACAAGTTAACACCCTTGTTGAGGGAGGACTTGTAAATGTTTCTGCTGGTCTTTCGACCTATGCTACCTGTGCAAATACTACTAGTGATAAGTGTCCCACTTCACCTCAGCCAGCTGTACCAATTTTACTGAGGAAGCACTCCCTACTTGCACCTATGACCATATCTCTCCTGTTACTCTCCTAACAGGCTCCCCCCTTTTTAAACTTTACTTTTAAGCTAATTCACAATGCACCAGACCCTTTTAGTAACAGCACTCTTATTGATCTCTTGAGAATATCCCTCTTGCCTGGGATCTTAATGTATAACCACTTTGATCCTTGGGGTACCTATACACAGGACCTCTTATGAACTGGTCCCATCTGTACCCCCAAAGGTTAAACCTTCCTTTGCGGTATGGGTGGGCTAAGTGGCAAAGATTCTGGGGAAAAGGTAAAAGTGAAACACCACCACGTGGCAAGACCCCAGAACTGCCATTCTGGCCACCCAATGTTTAACAACCTACAAGGACTTTGGGTTGTGCACCTTTGGATTTTTATCATCCACCCACTCCTTGACATTTTCAATGTCACAATGCCCATGATCTCCATCTTGAAAAAGGAAAAGTGTGGATTCTGGGAAAATATTCTCTGGTTCCTTAAAAAGGGAGCAGAGTATCTTATGCCCTATATGGTCACCTACAACATGAACTTATTTTCTCTAAACTTACAGGGACAATTCACCAATTGGCAAGCTAGACAGCTTATAGTTTCCAGGAGATCCAGCAATCTTTGGATTCCCTAGCAAATGTAATATTGGATAACAGAATTGCTTTGGACTATCTGCTTGCCTCCAGCATGGGTATATGTGCCCTGGCAAACACTTCTTGCTGTACGTACATCAATAATCTTGGCAAGTAGAGATCCATATGGAACGTATTTTGGAAAAGGCTAGTTGGATGCAAGAAATTCATAATAACCTCAGTGCCCCTAAACCATCCTGACTCCTTTCTCTGCTAATCCCCATACTTATTCTGCACCTGACCATACTCCTTTTACTCCTGTTTGGTTCTTGTTTGTTTAACCTCCTTGCCAGATTTGTCTCCTCCAGGCTCCAAGCCATCAACTTCCAGATGACAGCTCAGGCTGCATACCAACCTTTGCCCAAGTCAAAGGCCCTCAACCCACTAGACTTGTCATTGGCCAGGTTCTGAAGTCTGGCCCCTTGATCAGGACACCCAGGAAGTAGGGACAACTCTATGTCCCTCCACAACAGGAATCAGTTTCAGAAGCTGAGATCTTTGCCTCTTGCCCCAAAAGACTTTGCGCACCATTTGTTTGAGGTTAGAATGATGAGGTGCTTGGGCCCCAGCCCTAAGATCATGTCTCTGGAAGCCTCTCAATTTCTCAGTAGGCCCCTTCCTTGTGAGAAAATTTTTTGTTATTGCAGAACACAGTCTCTTATCAGGAAAGACACAGGGGTGCTTAGCCCAAGGATTTTTGTTCCTGGCTGGCCCAAGGACCCTCCCTAGAGCCAGATCCCCAAAGTCCATGTCTCTGACAACCCCCCTCAATGTCTAGTATTCACAAAGTTATCTCTGCAGAGTCCCTGCATTTTCCCATCCATAGATCATAGGTGCCTGCTTCCAAAAGACACTTGGACCCCTAGATTACCAAATTAGCATCTATGGCAGTCCTTTCCCTTGTCCCTTTTCCATATAAGCCCCAACACCATCCTCACTAGCTTGCAGGTTCCAAGCTTCTATTGCCTGCTTCTATTGGTGTCAAAATGAACTTTTTGGCACTTGACTAAGAGAAGGCTTGAGGGTGTGAATTCATTAGAGGCAACACCACCTTGGCATTTTTGGGATCCAAGTACCAGTAAACCATATCAGCACTGTCTAACCTCTTCATTAATACTCTGACATGAAGCTATAGAAAGTAGCTTTCAAAATTAATTACAGCCCCCCATTGCCCCCTCTCCCAAGGCGTCACATGGTGCCACCTCCAGCCAATCCACACCAACAAATGGGCTATTCAACAAAGGCTTTCCTGATGCCTGGTGCCAAGACTGGAGGGGAAGCAGTGGAGGCCAAGGAGGGCGTTAGCAGAGCACACAAAGATCATGAAGAGCCAGGGGACGATGCACCGAGCTGTGGAATGAACTCAGTGACTGTTTTCGCACAGGAATGCCTCTAAGAAAGCACTGGCAGTGCTTTAAAATACAAGACAGCTGTTTTACTGCCTGTGAAGCAGTAGACTGGCTTCATGAACTATTTAAGAAGTGATAACAACTTTGGTCCTGAGGTTACAAGACAACAGATTGTAAAGCCATTAAGAAAATTCCTCAAGACTCATATAATTGAAGATATTCAAGGCAGAAAACCTTGAGGACAACAAGCAGCTCTTCATTTTCCCTACAACTTTTTGCTTCAAAGTGTACCACCCAGTCATCCACAACTGAGAAAAAGCAGTTTAGAGAAGATTTCTAAAATGAAAAAAAGCATCTTTAAGTTGCCGGCTTATCTGGCAGATTTCCTAACGAGAGTGTTAAGAGAGTGTTGTTAGGAAGTAGCTAACAAACTGGCCAAGAAATTTTGACCTCTCTCCTAGAAATTTCAGCTGCTCAAAAGTCATGATACAGAGAAATTAGATGGAGGAGGAGAATTCTGGAAACCTTTCATCAGGAATGGGTTCAATAGGTAATAATACATATATATCTAGAAGAGTATAAAAGTCTTCTAAATTTAGAAAGAAATAAAATGCTAGGAGGTGGAGCCAAGATGGCAGAGGGAAAGCAGTGACTTGCTTGAGCTCTCCCCCCAAACCCCTCTAAATACCTATAAAAATGGCTCTAAACAAATTCTAAAGCAGCAGAACCCACAAAAAGACAGAGTGAAACAAATTTCCAGTCAAACACAGCCTGGATGGTTGATCAGAAAGGTCTATTGTGCTGGGCAGGGAGAGGAGCCCAGTTTGGAGTGGGTGCACAGGCTGGAACAACCCTGGAGCAGGCCTCAGAGGACTGAATCACAGGCAGCTGTGGCAG
>NW_020954718.1:0-11952 GCF_900497805.2 Vombatus ursinus | reverse complement strand
TAGCTGTGTGACCCTGGGCAAGTCACTTAACCCCAATTGCCTAAAGGAAAAAAAAGATACTTTGCTGACATCAAAAGAAATTAAGGAAATGTGATAGAACATAGGTTGGGGCGACATAGATGAGTTGCAATATGCATTTTTTCTTCTTCATAAAATATGGATTGTTCTAAAGCTTTTAATGAGTACTGTTACTGTGAAGAGTGATCTACAGAGACCAATTTTGTAAAATTCAGCACTGTATTATTTCAAGCTTTTTGTTACAGTTATAGAATCAAAGGTTGAATCACCCAAAAACCAAAATGGATGGCTCCATGGAAGTATATATGACTAATAATTTACTTTAAGTGCACATTTTCCACATGTCAACCAGTTTGTGTAGATAAGAAACTGTTTCCTGTATGTCTCAGAAATAGTTTATACAATTTTTGAGACCATACTTCAAGAGCGTTAGTGAAAACACACATAATTTCAGGAAACTGAGAGGGGAGAAGGGCAAGGTTTACTAGACTGCTGTGAAGTGAATGCAAAAAGGAGGCTCCTTCTTTGGATAAACAGAAACATGACGAAATGTGTATAATACTCCTTTGTCAGCTGTCTCCGTGTGGATGGCATAAGGGTAAAATAGATGGCCTTTCTCTAGTGAGTGAGAACTCCTTCTAAGGGTGTCTTCCCACATGTACTGCAACAGATTCAGAGTATCCTCTATTTGCTTGAAGGTCTAAAGACGAAAGAAAACATAGTAAACTGCCTCACTTTCCCCTTGTTTCGGAAAATGTACTGGGGGTAATATTAAACTTTTCATTTCAAGTAAGTATTTTGGAACATGGGGGTTAAATTATAATTTTACATAAGAAGTAACTGAGAGAGAAGTTAAATGCATTGTACAAGATCACACAGCTACTGAGTTCCAGAGGTGAGGTTTGAACTCATCTTCAAATCCAGACCCACCAGTACTCTGATGAAGACCATTCCCTTACCTATCAATAGATAACACAGGTTTTCCCAAAAGTCTTAATGCAATTTTAAACTAGTAAGTCATGCTTAATTCTCTATACTCAAAACTCAAACTCAAAACTGAAGCTACTAATCATACAGAAAGATCCTTGAGGATTGTATATTGACTTAGAAAATCATATGTTAATATTATTTTTGGTCTATTATATTCTATTTATTTGTTCAATGTTTCCCAATTACATTTACCTTACCACATTGCCACATCAATGTTACATGTTACTTTTTTAATCATTCTAAAGAAACTATATATTCAAAATATAAGAAGTCCAAAAACTACTATATATTTTATAAACATATAAAATTGATTATTAAGTGTAATGAATATATTTGAAGCATGTTATAATGTTGAGATAAAGTTCATGGCAAAAAACATTATTTTTCCTCTGTATTGAGAATTTAGCATGAAATATTGTTAAAAAAATGAACAAGGATTTCGTTACCAAGCTCTAAGGAAGTCCAAAATATAGTTCTCAAACATTTCTTTCTACAGAAGTAGAACAAATGTGAATTTCATAGTCTTTGTGTTCTATTTATTTTGCTTATGTGAATTGAAAGTAAGGAGTCAAGAGGGAGAAGTTGTAGAAAAAAAATTTCAAGTCTCAGTCAATAGCACTGCTGCAGTCCAGAAACAAGGATGCTGCCTCTTATTTCTTCACAAAACTATATTGGGTGGACCTAGAAAATCACATTTACTATCTATGATCAATATTTCCCTAGGATTATGAATGTCTTGAGAGGCAACATTCCTTAGTAGACAGAGGGCCAGTCTTAGAATCAGGAACACCTGGATTAAGCCCTACCTTCGACCCAAATTAGCTCTGTCAGACAGATCACTTTTTCTCTCGGTGCTCCAGGAAATTCCCTAGACTCTAAAGTACTGATCTGTACCTGGGAAGGGAATTTCTAATTTGGGAGTTTCCTCCACATTGATTGTGAGGAATATGCTTCTACTTACAGGTCAGAGTGAATTTGAGAGCAATAGAAAGGTTTTGTGGAGTCAGTTCAGTGTAAGGTTTTTGTAGGTGAAAGAATGCATGGAAATGCATGGAAATGCATGGAAAATGCATGGAAAGCGAGCCCTGGCTGCACACTAGAACCAGATTTGGAAAAGGAGAAAGGTTGGTGTAGTGGAAAGATGTTGAATTTGGAGTCAATGAACTTGGATTTAAATTCTAATTTTGTCACTTATTACCTGTGTGACCTTGGACAAGTCACTTTAGTTCTGTGGGCCTCAGTTTAATTTCCTTTTTTTTTGTGCAAAATGAGGGAATTGGACTAAATGATCTCTAAGTCCTTTCTGACTCTAAACTGATGATTTTATGGCATAAATAACCTCTTAAAAACTACTTAGAGAGGCAGCCTGATAGCTAGTCACCCTTCCTCTTATCTTCCAAAGCATTTGCCATTCCTGAGAGCTTTGGTAAAAAACTTCAACACCAGATTCATTCCCTGTGCTGTAGATATCTGAATTCAGCTAATCTCCTACTTTTCTTAGGAAGATACAGGTCATTTTGACAGTAGCATGGTAGTAAAATGAGAAGTCATGGAAAGTTTGCTGGCTGCAATGGGAGGGAAGACTCGCACTGACAGCTCCATCAAAGGACTCCTACTAAGAGAAAACAGAATAAAATCAAACCAAAGCCACAATTAAGCGGCCTAACTTGTGGGTTTGTAACAAGATTTGGAGGTGGGCTTTTTTCTTCTTTTTAATCATACCTGCACAACATGGATCTTAATCACTGTCACTAACTTTATCTTCAAAAACAAGGGCCAATTTTAGAAACGAAGGAGAAAGTAGTTTCAACACACACTTTTATTGAAGTTTTAGTTCTGTTCCGTTTCTAAATCATGGGCTGAAATGAGTAAATTCCAAATGTGAAAAGTTCAGCTTAGCTAAATACAGAGTCAAGATCTGCAATCCCTGTTACTGGGATGGGCCAAGGCTGGTGCATCCCTTCATTTGGGAATTTCTGAGCAGTGGTTGGACTAAAGATTTGGTACCTGCACTACCTCTGGCAGGAATATGGTAAACCCCAGGGAGCAAAGGGCCGCCTGGATGCCTAGGAAGGGATAAGGTGGCCCAGGTCAGAGAAAAATGGAGCAGCTTAACGGTTCCAGTAATCACCATTGGGATCAGGCTTATTATTAGCCTATGATTGTTATAATAAGATTATTAGAATAAGTTTTAGAGTCATTTTAATGAAAATGATAAGTTTTAGTATTTATGTACTTTGGACTCCTCCTAGAGTCCAACTTGATTGTAATGAATCTTTTTAGCATCTTTTTCAAGCCCTTTTTCTGCTCCCTTTAGCCAGACAGTCTTCCCTTGACTCAGATATAATATATAATATAATTAATATAAATAATATAATATAACTAATAAATTCCTGTGATGTTGCTGCATTCTCTACCAACCAGGGTTTAAAGAAAGAATAATAAAACTATCTTCACAGCTTCATATAGGACTCTAGATGCAAGAAGAGCAGAGAACTAATTTAAGTCCTTATTTGTTAGGTTCCAATTCTAAATTGATTGACAGGAGCTTCTAACAATAAGCAAAATATTTCTTCTTTTCTTCTTCTTAAGACATCATCTTCTTCTCTGTCTCTTTCTTTCCTTTCCCTTCCTCCTATTCCTCCTTCCATAAGGATTGGGTTGTATTGAATCGTGTCTGAAATTCTGAGATTCTGTTGACTTCTTAGACTTTGCATACTTGGAATCTAGATTTTGCCCAGGCCTACTTCTTTTTCCTAAACCCCATAGTTTAATGCCTTTCCAGTTTAACAATCTCCTTAACTAACAACCTACCATCACTTCAGGCCTGGTTTCTGTGATAATGATTGTGAATACTTGTCCTCTGATTTCTATGTGACTGCTACGAGGCAGCATAGTGTAGCACAGATTAAAATATAATTGGGAAATTTTAAACAAATGAATAAAAATTAAATACAATACAGATAATGTTAATTTGTGGTTCTTTAAATCAATACATGGTGACCAGGAATCCATTTCTATTTGAGTGTGACAATTCTGTGCTTGGAATTAGAAAGACATGGGTTTATGTGATGATTCTATTTTCTATAATTTGGTATGCCATATCAAAGATGAAATGACAAACAAAGGTTTGAGCTTCTGAGCATAATGACTCATTAAAAAATACATGCCATTTACCTAACAAATGGAATCAGTCACCTTCCTTAGCTTTGGCCCTGGACCATGAATACAGGGTGAAAAGGATTTTTAGACATTAAAAACAACCTTAAAATATCATTTTACATTTCTCAGATCGCCTAAAATAATTGAAGAGGAAAGCAACAAATGTTGGAGGGGATGTGGACAAATTGGGACACTAATTCATTGCTGATAGACTTGTGAACTGATTCAGCCATTTTAGAGAGCAATTTGGAATTATGCCCAAAGAGTTGCTAATCTACCTATCTTTGACCCAGCAATACCACTACTTGATCTATTTCCAGAGATGATTAGGGGAAAAGGAAAAAAAAAACTCTATGTTCTAAAATATTTACAGCAGCTCTCTTGGTGGTAGCAAAGAACTGGAAATTTCAGGGATGCCTATCAATTAGGGAGTGGCTGAACAAGTTGTGATGTATGATTGTGATGAAGTGTTACTGTGCTCCAAGAAGTGCTGAGCTCAATGGTATTAGAACAACATGGATAGAGTTGAACGAAATAATGAAGAGCAAAATGGGTAGAACCAATTGAGTGTTGTGTACAATAATGGCAATATTGTTTTAAGAACAACTTTGAGCATAACCTAAGTCCTCAGTTAAGGGTCTTTAATCATAAGGGGAAGATGGTCCAGCTTCCTAGCCACACAGGACTAGGTGCAAACAATGACATAAGATTTTCTCACCCCTCCCACAATTGAATAAAATTATCTCATAGGACAGAAATTGGCTTAGACTAATAGGACTAACTGAATAGAAGGGAAAGTGAACAAGCTGTAGAATTGAATCACAAGATGGAGTCAGTGTGGGAAAGTTAATTCCCACAATTAATCACTTGCTGTCCTAATCTCCTCAGTTCCCTTATTGGACAATTCATATAACCTCTATGAGTCTCAGTTTGTTCATCTGTACAAAGAAGGTAAAAATACTTGAACAAGGTTATGGTGACAAGCAAATGAGAAAATATATATGAAAGTACTTGACAAATGTAAGTTGTTATTCATAGGAAAATACTATGCTCAGTCATGTATGTAATGTTTCTCACTTCTTTTAGAACCACTCCTATTGTCTTTACTGTCATTCCTTGCAAATTTTAAAAGTCTAAAATTGATTCCAAATGAAACCCACATACCCTACCATCCACTCTGGAATGCTTCTTTAAACTGTATTTACAGATTGGGTTCCAAGAGTGTGACTGTCTATTACTTCTCTCAGGATTTTTGAGGAGTATCCCTGAGGGGCTAAATTTCTAGAATTTCAATCCTGTATCCTTACTAGTGTGTTTTCCATGAGTATCAGAATCTAGATTCCAATTAGCTTTGTAGAAAGATATTTACTGAGAAAGTTCAGGAAGAACAGTAGTGACAAAACATCCCCCTCAAGGTGGGTATGTATTCTGCCCTTGTACACACAAAGTCAATGGTGAGAGTGGGCTCAAACAATGAACAAAGATAATGAAACACAAATGTAGAGAACTCATGTGGCAAAGATGCAATTATAACTCTTAATTAACAGAAGTCCTTTTCTCCATTTGTAGAGGCCTTGTTCAGTTCCCCTTATGTTTGGCTCTCTATTGTCTGCACACATCACTGCCTTTTAGCTTGCATTCCCCTCTGGTGCAAGAGGTCGTGATTTTTGAAGCTGCTTCCTCCCTTAAGTATCTCATTTTCCGTACCTGTTTATATATCCACCCTTAGAGATGTACACCTGCAGGCCACCGGCCATGAGTAAATGCAAAGTCCCAAGAAGAGCAGCAGTTGAGGGTGAGTTACCAGTATGATCTGAACCAGAGAAAAAGCTCCCCGGGATTGTCTGTGATACCATTCATATTTTTGTATAGTATTGTCTCAGCACCATTAATTGTCTGCCTCAGCTGGACTTAGTGGAGAACCAGTTGATCATCTCTTTCTTTCATTACAAAGGAAACAATAGTAGAGCCCTAGTATCATACACCCAGACCTGGAAGGGACCTCACAAGCCATGTAATACAAAGTGCCTCATTTTTCATAGATAATTGATCTGAGGTACAAGGAATTTAAGTGAATTGCTCAAGATTATTCATGTAGTAGATTTGAAAGGAAAGATTTGAACACAAGAGTTCTGATTCCCAAGTGAATATTCTGTTAGTCAAACTTAAACTGAATAACTATTTTGTGAGGTGGTTTGTTTTTGAAATATTTTCTTTGTATAAATAACTGAATGCTTAATACTATGTTTATTTAATATCTAAATCTAGTTTTGAATTTCAGGATCAGAAGATTTTTGATTCATTGTTTATTTATGCATTGTTAAATTGATATTTTCTGCTGCACTGCTATCTTGTAGTGCTTTCTAGGACCCTGGGAATATCTACTTTCTGCTTCCCCTAATAGGATCTAACCTGTGTTCTCTATTCTGAGCCATAGTTTGTCAGCACTGTTCTTCATCTGGAGACTCTGCAAGACTACATTTCTGTTAGTAGATTACTTGAGGGGCATGTACAACTCAGAAAGGAAAGTACACATCACCAGAGACAAGCCAGCAAATGATCCCTCTATCTCAATGAGCTTAAACGATTTAAGAGAAAACTCTGAAAAAACCTATTTTCCTTCTAGTGAAAAATATTTTAGTTTTAACTGCATTATTACACAAAATAAGATAATCAATACCGCCATAAAAATAAAAGCCTAATGAAGAGACATCAATAGAATCTCAAAAAATGTTTTTATTTTATTTAAAAGCATATAGATTTCTGATCGTTGAGAGGCAGTATTATGTCATGGATGGGTAGCTATATTTGGAGTCGAAAAGGATTGAGGTAAGGATAGAGACAGAAAATGGTGTAAGAACTGAAATTCTCTTAAGTTTCAAAATTAGAGAGACAAATTTAAGTGATTAGACTAGAAGGACTGTTGAAAAACAGGTACATTAATGCATTGTTGATGGAGCTGTGAATTAATACAGTATTGCTATTTTGGAAAGTAATTTGAAACTATGCCTCAAAAGTCACTAAATTGTACATACTTGATGACCCAGAAAAAACGCGATTAAATTAATAGCTTCAAAGAAATCAAAGAAAGAGAAAAAATATAAATATGTATAACATATTTATAGTGAATCTTTTTATACTAATAAAGAACTAGAAACTAAGGGAGTTCCTATCAGCTGGGTAATGACTGAACAATTTATGGTATATGAATATAAAGGAATGCTATTGTGCCATAAGAAATTATGAAAGGAGTGGTTTCAACAAAACCAGAGAAGATGTGCATGAAATGGTGGAGGATAAAGTGAGCAAATCTAGGAGAACAGTTTATAAAATAACCAAAACATTATACAAACAATTTTAAAAGTCTAAAGAATTCTATTCCACGTGATTACCAGGCATTTCAGGGGATCTGAAAAGAGATATGTTCCCTATCTCCTGTTGAATGTGGCCAACATGAATTTTTAAATGGGGGGAGAAGACATGAAGGAAAGAAGGAAATTCAGTTAAAAAAAAAAAAACATAATTAAGAACCAGGCACAGATCAGCCTACATTCATTGTATTGGTGATGCTCCACCTAGCACCAATGATTGTTCTAGGAAAATATCAAGTTCTCTACCTCTATCCCTCTAGTTTCACCCCTTCATAAGTGGTAGCCCTTCTCTTATTCATCCATGTATTATCTAATGTGATGTTTATGGTTCCTTCCCTCACCCAATGAGAAAAAATTCCAAATATTTTATTTTGTATTGCATTTTCATTCAGGCACACTAACCTAACTTAATTGAGAAGAGCACACAAACACAATTTGACATATGGAGTTTTCTTTTTCATTCATAACCCAAAAAGAAAAGAAATGAAATCAAGTACACTAAAACAACTACCATATAGTTTGCATGCCCTTAGCTTCTTCCAGACCCATGCAGCTTAAAGTGACTGTAGCCTTTAACTAGTTTATTTGTTGTGGTGGTGGTTATTCAGTCATTCAGTTGTGTCTGACTCTTCATGATCCCATGGACCATAGCTTTCCAGGTCCAGGCTCTATCTACTGCACCACCTACCTGCTCTATTTAACTAGTTCATAGGCATAACCAAATCCAGGAGTTCCAGAAGCACAGTTTAAATACTAATACTTTCACTCATACCCCACTCCCCATCTCTTTCTCTCCCCTACAACTTGCAAACATTCCCAACATTTCCAGCAGTGAATACTGTTCATTCATGGCCTCCAATAAAGTCAATGTCCTGTTGTTTGTGAGATTGAGAGTCTGGGGTATCTTAGTCTCTTCAAAAGCAGCCATAGGGAGGGGCAGCTAGGTGGTGCAGGGGATAGAGCACCGGTCCCGAAGTTAGGAGGACCTGAGTTCAAATCTGGCCTCAGACCAAACATTTGACACTTACTAGCTGTGTGACCCTGGGCAAGTCACTTAACCTCAATTGCCGCCCCCCCCCCAAAAAAAGCAGCCAAAGGTAATCTATATTTGGAAGTTAGTTTCTCCCTTTGCTGATCAGATCTACTAGCCAGATGTCCACCTAGGCCATCCCCCCACCTTTTCCTGCCTCACAAACTCCAGGGCCTAGCATGGCTCTCCACACTTCTTCGTAGAAATGGGATCACAAGGCCAGAAGCAGGCTGTCTCCATATAGATGCTATCTTGTCTTTACAATGCTGTCTCTCAGAGCTACTTCTCAAACTCACACATGAGGATTGGTTTGCTTAGAGTGTAGCTGATGCCTCGGATCCAAAAGTACAATCTGCGTCTGCACTCATAATATTTTAGGGCATGACTGCTTCACCATGAATTCACCTTTAATAGTTAGCCAAGAGACAGAATTAGCTCAAAGCAAACACATTTACTAAGATAATATAAAACAATAGTGGTTATAGCTTCCCCCCAGGCCACATTCTCCCACAAATACACATAGAATGTGTGGGAATAATGGACAAAAACTTAGAGCACAATACTTGTAAGGCACATACATAGGGAACACATATGGCTAAGTTGATTCACTCCTCTGTTACTGCAAGGTTTTGAGGTCTTCAAATTTTTGGCAATGTCCCGGCTTGGCAATATCTCTTTGCCTGCAATATGGCCAAGATAGGACACCACTGCTAAGGCAGGTTTGTTCCTCACAGGGCAACTAGAGACTCTACTACCTTCACCTTCAGGCTTACATACAATCTTTGGCTAGAGTACTGCTCTGTTCTTTCGTAAAAGGCGAGGGAGATGTCTCCCTCAGGAGGTTGGCTTTGAGGTCTGCCACACTTCAGGGAAGAGGCAGGAAAGCAATTACATTGCAATCTCAGCCCTTTAGACTTAGCATTACCTTTCTTTTTTTTCTTTCTTTCGCTTTCTTTTTTTCTCTTTCTCTATTTCTTTCCTCTTCTCTTTCTTTGTCTTGTTCTTTCTTTCTTTCCTTCTTTCTGCTTTGGATTAAATAATATCATGCTACACAGAAAAGGCAGGGATTGGAGCCCAACAGAGAACCACTCCAACCTGAGGGAAAATTCATGTGGACCCCACAATGGGGAAACAGACTTCAACAAGAGCTATGAACAACCCTTTTGCCACATGTGCTCTCTAACCGTTAAAGACCACTTTTGCCTGGACTCTGTATGTACTATCGATAGAGTGTGACTTCACTTCTTAGAGGGAATATTCTGTATCAATGATTCTTGCCATGCCACCATGGTAAATATTTCAAAAGAAATCCTAATTCTGGCTAATGGGCATTTTCTCTGGCTGTCCCCCATGACTGGAACACTCTTCCTCCTCTGCTCCAACTACTGACCTCCCTGGCTTCTTATAAATCCCAACTAAAATCCCACCTTCTACAGGAAGCCTTCTTCAGCTCTTAATTCTAGTACCTCCCCTCTGTTATTTCCCACTTATCCCATATATACATATATATATATATACATATAGTATATATATAGCTTGCTTTATATGTATTTGTTTAAATATTGTCTCCCTCATTAGAATTTAAGCTCCTTGATAGCAGGAAGTCAGAGGAGTTTCAGCTTGAGTCCCAAAATAACACTTAAATAGGTAACCGAAGGTTATTATTATAACCAGGCCACTTTCCCAGGACAGTTAATTTTACATTAGACAAATTGCATTTTACTACATTGGTAGTGAACAATTGTGCCAGCAGTTTTGATAGAGATGGTAGTTTCAGAATTGCAGGCTAGCATCTTTCTAGTTAAACCTTTGCTCTGAATTTCTCTCCTCACTCTTATTCTCCCAGGCATATTGTATTCCCAAAAGGTGTTTGATTACTTTTCCACTTATGATTCTTGGGGTAATCCTGATGTCTTGTGGTTTCTCTTGCACTGCAGCTTATAAGCCTCTGCCAGTTGTTGATTATCCAGTTGACATCTATCAATCAATAATCCATAAACATTCATCAAGCACCTTCTATATGTCAGGCTCTGTGTTAAGTGCTGGTGATACAAAAAGAGGCAAAAGAATTCCTGCCTTCAAGGAGTTTACAATCTTATTTGGGTATGAATAAAAAAGAGAACTCCATATGTCAAATTGTGTTTGTGTGCTCTTCTCTATTTGGTTAGTGTGACTGAATGAAAATGCAACACAAAAAAAAAATTTGGATTTTATTCTCTGTGAGGGGAGGAACCATAAATATCTCATTAAATAACACATGGTTAAATAAGAGAAGGGCTACCACCTATAAAGGGGTGGAGCTAGGGGAACAGAAGCAGAGAGCTTGATAGAAAACACAAAGTGCTTGGTATTTTCCTATAGCAATTTCTGGTGTTGGGTGGAGCATAACCAATAAGAAAACGAAGGTTGGTCTGTGGCTGGTTCTTACTTATTTTTTTTAATCAAATTCATTTTTAATGACAAAAAAAAAACTGATGTTCTTTGCCCCATATTTTTCCCCTCCCATTCAACAATTCTTGTTCAAAAAGAAAAATGTGTTTCATTCTGTACCTCAAGTTCATAAACTCTTTGTCAGGTGTTAGGTAGTATACCTTTTCTCAGGTGCCCTGAAATGTCTGATATTTGTGCTGAACAGAGTTCTTAAGACTTTCAAAACTGTTTGTATTATGTTCCATCTTTATGTCATATTATGGAATCTATCAAATATAAAGTTCTGAAAAAATATTTCATATATAATTTCTTAAGATTGTTTTATGGCAATGAAGACTATGAAAGCCTCTAAAAAAGGACTCTAAAAAGTTTTCGTTTTAGCATGAATTCACACATATTTGAAGTAGAAATAAAATTAAACTGTAATTAATTTTAATATGTCTAGTTATATCTTTATTAAGGTAAATAAATATAGGAATAAACAAAATTAAACTACAAAAAATGGTTTTCACCTCAATTTCCAACATAAACATATAATCCCATACTTCAAACAGGAAAAATGTTGAATACTAAGTACTTGGACATACTTAAAACATAATTGGGTTAAGAATTTTCAGTAATTTTGGAGAAAAACTATCTGGATTAAATATACACTAATCTAAACTATCTCTTTTTCAACTATCCAACCTAAAATAAAAAATGGTAACATATTAATAGAATCTACCATTTAACAATTAAGGCATCATGAAATTCCACTGAGAAGCTGAACGTATCATAGTTCTCAATTCAGTCTTTTTTTTTTTTTAACTCAAAAATCAGATTATTAGTGTGGAGAACAAATTAGCAAACTGGAGGAGAAAACTATCCTGTGGATTATGGAAGGTCACAGTTTGAGGGTCCTCAGGACAAGCAGCTCCCTAACCTCATTAAACGTCACTCGTGACATCCTCC
>NW_020954717.1:12896-16351 GCF_900497805.2 Vombatus ursinus | reverse complement strand
GGTAGGTATTTAATAAATGATTCTTGGTTGATTGATTCTCTTTAAAAATACTATTTATTATATGAAATGGTTCTATAAGTGAGAGAAGGGAGGGGTGCTTAGGATGGCTATGACAATGTAAGAAACAGAAGACATCAATACAAACTTTTTTTTTCAGAAAACAATACTCATCCAGCCCAGACATCCAGATAGTTCAAAATCTATCTTATGAGTTTTTTTCTATTTTTTATAATGCTCTCAGAGTATGATTCCAATAACTGAATTATTTGAGCAAAGAGAATGATTACTCTGATAACTTTTAACTATGTAGTGCCAGTTAACTTTGCAAAGTGATTTTGAACATTTACAATTCCATGAATTATCAATGAGTGGACCTATTTCTCTTAAAACTCACCAGCATTAAGTTGTATTGATTCTAATAATTTTTCCCAATTTGATAACTATAAATTGGTGCCTCAAAAATGGTTTTAATTTCCATATTTTTTATTTTTAAAGAAACTGAATTTTTGTCAAGAATTTATTATTCGTGTTTCCATCTCTGAAAGTTATTTGTATCCTGTGGCCACTTATATATTAAAGACCAGAGCTTATATTTGTAAATTTTTAACTGTCTCTTCTATGTTTTAGTTGTCAAGGCCTTTATCAATTAGCCATAAATATTTTCTAAAAATTTTATTTCATTATCTGTATTTTATCTTCTTTATTTTTGTTTTAACATAATTAAGCATATCTACTATTTCCTTAATTATTTATACCCTTTGTTTAGTAGAAAAACTCCCCTTGACAATGGAGGTAAACATCACATTTTATTACCTTCTTTGAGGGTAAAGATCGTCTGATTTTTGTATTTGTATCCCGAATGCTTGCTGAATTTCCTGTTATATAACATGTGCTTAATAAATGTTGTTGATTGAGTTATAGCAAGCCAGCAGCAAGCCTCACATCAGCAAATGAGCAGGAGATCCTGAGCCCCAGTGTGGTGGAGCAAGAAACACCAACACCAGGACTTCCCGCACCACATGCCTTAGCATAACCAGGGGAACTGGCAGACTCCAGCTCCAAGAACCATGATATGCTTCAGATTCTAAAAGATTTAGGAAGTATTATTCTATGATTACTTGAAATATAATGTATAAGCTTTTTTGTAGTAATGGCTTTCAGGCAGTACAATGATTTTTAAATTATCTCTCCTTGATTTGTTTCATAAGTCAGGTCTTTTTACTATGAGATACCTCATATTGTCTTCTACTGTTTGTTTTGATTTTATTTAAATATTTGTTAACGTCTCACAGTCATTAACTTCCATTTGGTCAATTCTAAAATCTATGTTAATGTTTTTATTATAAAATAAAAAGAAGTTTTCTTGAGTAAAGATTTTTACTCCTTGTTCCAAAGATGCTAATTCTCTTTTCATACATTTCATACATTTCTTCCAGTCAAAAACTTCCCCCTTGTCTTGGCTGACTTAAGGATGGAAAGGATTTTCTATATTCCAGTCAAGATCAAAATGGAGATCTTCAGGCTGTAGAAGCCAGGTAGAGAAGTGACCATTGGAGTGATCTGCTTGAGAACCATGGAAAGAGTCAGAAAAGCTATGGACAATGGAGAGGTGATAACACAGGAGGAAGACAGGTATAAAAATTGCTGTGATTGGCCTTCCAGGAACCAAGATGGTGGAGAAGGCAGTAAATCATTGTTGCCCTACCAGATTCACCTCCAAATAAAGCTCTCATTTCTTTGCTTATTTTTTCCTCTACCATCCTCATTTAATTTGTAAAATCATTTTGAGCTCTTTTTTAAACTCTTGTTGTTTCTCTATTAGGAACTCTGGTTGGATTTGTAACCAAGCTGAGTTTTTCTTTGTGGTTTTGCTTACCAATGTTTTGAAGTCATTCTCTTCTAGCCTTCTGTCTTAAGCTTCCCTGTTACATAATAGGCAACTAGGTGGGGCAGTGAATAGAATACTGGAGTGAGGGAGACCTCAGTTCAAATCTTCTTTCAGGCCCTTACTAGTTATGTGATCCATAACAGTAATTTAACTTCTGCCTACCTTGGTTTCCTCAAATGTAAAATGAAGGTGATAACAGCACCTACCTCCCAGGGTTACTGAAAGAATCAAATGAAATTATATTTGTTAAGTGTTTAGTACGGTGCCTGGCATATAATAGGTACTATATAAATGCTAGTAATAATAGTTCTTTATGGTAGAATTCTTTTATTGTTTGTTCAGTCTGTTTCTTGATTTTGGACTTTATATGCGAGCTGGGCTCTGCATAACTCTGAGAAGAATGTCTAGGGAGAGCTCTTTCATCTTTCTGCTACCTTCATAGCTCAAGATGGGGACCTATAAGTTTTCAATGTCCCCAAAGTGATGCTATCCAGGGCAAAATGTACTTAAAGACAACAACTATGTCTTCCTTCTGTTTGCCCCCAATCAGCATTCTCGCTCCTAGGAAAAATTTCCCTAGTTTTTTTCAACTGATCCTGACATGGAATGAACTCAAGGTCCTTCCCCATCCTGGTTGCTCTATTCTGGATGCTTTTCAGCTTATCAGTGACTTTTCTAAAATGGTGTGACCAATACCCCCAAAGTGGTCAAAACAGGTCAGAATACAATGATACTTGCTCCCTCTTTATTTCTCTAAATTATGCTGATCAGGGGCTTAAGGTGATTGGCAAGCTACCTAGAATAAATAAAAGGAGACAATTCAATTCAATAAGCATTTATTGAGTACCTAATATATACAAGGTACAGAGGGTGGGTTGGGAATACAAAGACAAAACTGAAACACTCACTTCCTTCAAGGAGCCCACATTCTACTTTATACAACACGTGGCTTTGTGGAACACCCCAGCCCAATACATCAAAAAGTTTCAAAATATAATCAGCAACAAAGCAAATTTGTATAAATTCATGATGCAGACAGAGTTGCTTAATGAAAAGATGTCTGGATTTTAAATAAGAGGGTCTCACTTAACATCCTATTTCTTCTATTCACTACTAGATTTCCATGGAAAAATTTTTAAATATTGCTGGACATCAGTTTTTTCATGTGTAAAATGAAGGGGTTGAACATGATCTCTAATATCCATTTTAACTCTAAATCTATGAATATAAACAGATGCAAAATGGATGATGAAACTAGAATGTTCAGGAAGTATTCCTAACCTTGGAACATGGAGAAATAAAGAGCAATCATGATGCTCCGCAGCATGCCACTGTCAGATCCTGGTCCACAGAGAAAGGAAGTAATTGTTCCAAAGTCTCACAGTAAAATTATTGAAAAGAAAATAATATGGATACTAATAATAATGATGATAATACTAATAATAATAGCTAGCATGTGGTTTCAAAAGCAATTTTCATATCACATCTCATTTCATAAAATACCTCATATTCAAAAGGAGGAAACTGAAGGATAGAGAAATTAAGTGCTTTGATCAGGGGAACACAG
>NW_020954717.1:10211-12806 GCF_900497805.2 Vombatus ursinus | reverse complement strand
AGTTCAAATACAGCTTTGCACACTTAATAGAATAGTTCTCTGCTCCTGGATAAGTCACTTAATATCTGTCTGCCTCATTTTACTCATTTTTAAAATGGGTATAATAATGGCATCTGTATTTCATGATTATTGTGACTATAAAATAAGATAATATTTGCAACATTTTTGTTTAGTCATAATTCTCTGTGACCATTTCACTCCAATACTGTCCATGAGGATTCCCTGGCAAAGATACTGGATGGTTACCATTTCCTTCTCCAGGGTATTAAGCCAGACAGAGGTAAAGTGACTTGCCCAGGGTCACATAGCTAGGAAGTGTTTGAGGACAGATTTGAACTCAGGCCTTCCTGACTCCAGGCTCAGCACTCTATCCACTGAGCCACCTAGCTGCCTAATGTTTGCATAGTTCTTTGCAAATATTGAAGCCCTAGACATATGGTACATATTATTAACATTTTATAGATATTATTGCATTTAAGCTCATTAAGGCAGTCCTATGAGATAGGTACGAATGCTATTATTATCCCCATTTCACAGGTGAGGAAACAGGTTTGGAGAACCTAAGTGACTCATTCATAGTCACAAAATGAACCAATAAGAGTCAGAGGTGGGATTTCAACCCAAGTCATTGATCTCATAGCTCAAAGAAAAGAAGAAAACAGCAAACATTTTTACACAATATTAGTTGTACAAAGTGCTGTATTAAAGTTAGATTGAAATTTAATAACACTTCAAGGTAAAGTCACCTCACACTTCCTTTTCAGAAATGAGAAAACCAAGGCAGAGATCAAGGAAATGGCTTGCCTAGTTTCATCCAGCCCACAAAGCTCTGAGGGAGGATCAAAAACCTAGCTCTTCCTAATTACAAGAACTGTTCCATTGCTACTGTGACACAATGATTCTCACTTTCCAGAACATTATCATGGAGCCATAATGGAGGATCCAAGCCTAGAACCCAAGAGTCCAGACAAAGAGATGACATGTGAGTGAGAGAAAAGAAGGGAAAGAAAAGATTGGAACTTCTCCTCAGTTGGCAAAGCCAAACCACCTACACATTCTAAGAGCAGTAAGATGCATTTTCAATTAAGTCTAACCATATTCTGCTCTGAGAATTGCAAGAAAATCAGGGAATTTGGCTAATTAGCTCTCAAAAGAAAGAAAAAATTTAATATAATTAATACAGTCAAGCTTATAGACTTTATGAGAGAATTTCAACCTTTCCCAGGGCTATCCTGCCCTTGCCTGGCTTCCATAATAAGTCTTAGTCCCATGGCACACAATTCAGTGACTCTTGAGACAATCACTGAATCTTTTACCATCCCTTTCCCTAACTGCTGGTTGCCTAGGACATCATACACTCTCAGGTCCCATCTGCCTCTCAATGCACACCCCAGAACATCTGCAGAGGTGCCTTCCCTACCTGGATCTGAGAAAAGAGGGACATAAAACACAGAAGATCTTAAAGGAGGTTATAAGGTTTGTTTCATTCCTCTACCTCTACCTCTCCACTGTGTGACTGTGAATAACAATGATGAGAAATGACCCAAACTTTGGTGAATCTAAAAAGGCTCATCTTTGCTATAGAGTAAAGGAAAAGGGACCATAGGAATTAGAAAGGGAGAAATGGATAATGTAGAATGCTTAGATTTAATGGGTCTTGTTTCACCTAGACATCCTAAAGGCTTGCCCAGATAGTATAATTGATCAATTCTTTATTGAAAATACAGATTTAGAAAGGACCTATAAGAAAATGTAATTAGATCTAGGGTTCTAAAATGATGAAGCCCTACCACTTATTTGTATCAACTGACTTCATGGCAGAAGAGTGGGCAAACTACTCTATCAGAGGAGGCTATCCAGATCTTCAAAAACCATCTCTTGGTAAGTAACACTGCAAGCTATTTTGTAAATTAATCTGTAATAGGAACACTTTTCATTGGTATTTTTCCCAATATCTTTTTTTTGCTTTTTTTTGCTTTGTTATGCTACCTCATGCTTTTTCTAACCTCTCTGGGTCCCATTTACTCACCCTTCTGAGGTAAAAATTTTTACAACCTGCCTGTTCTATTTATCTGGGCCAACATTGCCCAGACATTAAAAGGAAAACCTAGTCAGTGGTAAAATTTAAGAGCCCCTCAAAATCTCCCCTGACCAAAATTATTCTGAACCAGATACTGGGGTCTGAAATTTCCTGTAGATCACTGAGTGCACTGGGAGCACTCCTTAGAGGTAATAATTTGATGTAGTCTGAGAGAATCATCACGCTACCATGTGGTATAGACAAAAAGAACACTGGACTTGGAGTCAGAAGATGTCAGTTAAAATCCCAAATCTGATATTTTATTTAATTATATGACATTGACCAAGTTACTTTACCTCGCTGAGACTCAGTTTCTCATAGGTGAAAAGGGATGAATACTGTCTGCTCTGACTACCTTCTAGAGGAGTGCTGAGGAAAATGCATTATAAAAGTTAAGACCCCATAGAAATAAGAGATATTTTTATACTCATCACTTTAACAGAGATTCTCAGCCTCACTAGTTGAAATTCCAAGTTCATTTCCTAATAAAGACATCAGTGATTGGTTAAAGTAGT
>NW_020954717.1:9988-10108 GCF_900497805.2 Vombatus ursinus | reverse complement strand
ATGCACTAAAGTTTGCAAAGTGCTTTATACAATAACTCACTCAATCCTAATAACAATTCTGTAAAGGAAGTGCTATTATTATTTCCATTTTACAAATGAGAATAATAAGGCTGAGAAAGG
>NW_020954717.1:8191-9891 GCF_900497805.2 Vombatus ursinus | reverse complement strand
TCTTGTATCCCCTTTCAAAGCATCAAGTACTGCACATAGCACATCTTCAATAATTACTTTTTTAACGTTATCATTAAGAAGAAATTTATGTATAAAGTTAACATTTACATAGTATGTTAAAATTTACTGATGTGAATGTTTCCTCATTTGAGTCACTCAGGTGTCTTATGAAACACATTGAATGAATGAATGAATGAAGCATTAATTAAGTGATTACTATAAACAAAACACTGTGCTAAGTGCTGGGGATACAAATAGAAAATTAAGTTTTTGCACTTCAGAGCTCACTTTCTAATGGGAAGCCAACATATAACAGAAGAGGATGAATTATCTGATTTAACAGAAGAGAGAATAAAACTGGGAGATTAAATGATTTCTTCTTTTCTACCTAATTAAAGAGAAAATCACTTTTCAAAGCTCTTAAATGTTTACAAAATTATAAATATATGCTTATATATATATTCTATATACACACATTTAATTTGGTCGTCACAGCTAACCAGTGAGTCAGAAACTACAGGCATCTTATCCTTATTTTACAGGTAAGGTTTAGAAAAGTTAAATGACTTAAGTATGATGTGACAGAAGGAAGACTTCACAAAAGACTAGAATGTGAACTAGATGTTGAAATAGGAGGTAGAGATTATTATCATGTAGGAATGATGTGAGTAAAGGCACAAAAATGGGACAATATAGTAATTATCTTACAAGGTGATAATCACTGAGTCATTCTTCCTATCTCTCATGGCTTTTGATAGGTACCTGGCCATTTGTCAGCCTCTGTACTATCCCACAATCATGACTGGACACTTCTGTATCAAGCTAGTGCTCTTCTGCTGGGTGACAGGCTTTCTCTGCTATCCCATCCCCATTTATTTTATGTCTCAATTGCCCTTCTGTGGCCCAAATGTCATTGATCACTTTATCTGTGATCCAGTGAGTGATTTACTTTGAGTGGAGCATGTTCCCCAATAGAATGTGAGATCCTTGATGTCAGAAACTGTTTTTACCTTTCTTTGTATGCCAGGTGTTCAGCACAGTGTTTGACACATAAAAAGCACCTAATACATGTTTGTTGTTGATGATTATGAAAAGGTTGGATTCTCGAGCCAGATTGCAAAACTGTATATTTAAGTTCTTAGGTAATTAACAATTTAATTATGAGAAGTTCTGTTGCTAACAGCTCTAAATTCATGTACACAAAACCACAGAATCAGAGAATTTTAGAATAAGGAGTATCGTTAGAGATTACTTGAATTGGAGAAAAATGAGAAATAGGAACAATACAATATTTATCTAACACTAATGACTAATTTACTTCGAGTGGAGTATCTTCCCCAATAGAACGTGAGATCCTTGATGTCAGAAACTGTTTTTATCTTTATTTGTATGCCAGGTGTTCAGCAAAGTGTTTGACACATTAAAAGAACCTAATAATGCTCGTCTCCATGTATTTCAGTTCTTAGGTAATTAAAAATGTAGAATCAAGAGAAGTTCTGTTGCTAACACCTCTGAATTGATGTACACAAAGCTACAGAATCAGAGAATTTTAGAATAAAGAGTATCTTTAGAGATTCCTTATGTTGGAAAAAAAATGAGAAATGGGAAATAAAGCAGCCTATCATGCTCCCTTCTGTCCTCTCCACAGGTCTAGTAGTCTTGAACATATCAGAAGGAAACAGAGTGACTGAATTCATCCT
>NW_020954717.1:7821-8022 GCF_900497805.2 Vombatus ursinus | reverse complement strand
TTATTTCTTCTTTTCCACAGGTATCACTCACTCATTCTTCTTAGCTCTCATGGCTTTTGATGGGTACCTGGCCATTTGTCAGCCTCTGTACTACCCCACAATCATGACTGGACACTTCTGTATCAAGCTAGTGCTCTTCTCCTGGGTGACAGGCTTTCTCTGCTATCCCATCCCCATTTATTTTATGTCTCAATTGCCCTT
>NW_020954717.1:2862-7691 GCF_900497805.2 Vombatus ursinus | reverse complement strand
AAAGGCTTTCTCCACTTGTGGGTCCCACCTGACTGTGGTCTCTCTGTTCTTCAGAACTGTCTTGGTCATGTATATCACCCCAACAACAGGACATATAACTACAACCCAAAAGATTATCACCTTGTGTTATGCAGTGTTTACTCCACCTGTGAATCCCTTAATCTACAATCTTAGGAACAAAGAGATGAAGAATGCCCTAAGAAAAATACAGATGAGCCTGAAAATTTTTCCAAATAAATGAGATATTTGGAGTCTTAAACTGCCTTCTTCTCTTGCCCCTAATCACTCCCTAAATAGATGCAGCCTACATACTGACCCATACCCCCAGGGCATCATCCATTCCTTGAAATTGTTCTCTGCCTCATCAAGGAAACGTGAAACCAAGCATTGGCTCACACTCAGGTTCACAACTTGTATTCAGACTACTGGCCCCTTGACTTGACATACATGCCTGAGATGAAGAAAGCAAGATGAAGAGAAAGTAAATGATCTTGCCGTGGCAGTTCAATCGAAAGAATATTGGATATGAACACAAAACACCTGAGTTTGAATCCTGACTCTAATATTTCCTGTTAAACCTTGGGCAATTCACTTCTCTGACTCTCAGTTTCCTTATCTGTAAATTGAAAGACTTCGAAAAAATCATGTGGTCACAGATTTAGATGTGAAAAGGACTTCAGAGGTCATGTCCAAAAACCCCATTTTATAGATGATGAAACTGATACCCACAGAGACTAAGTGATTTGCCCAAAGTGGTAGAGGTAGAAGGTACATGACACAGACAAGATGGGGACTGAGGCCATCTGACTCCAAGACCAGAGCTTATTCCATACATCATGCTGCCTCTAAATTATCTTCTAAATCTAAATTTATCATCCTTTGACCTTAAGACTTTACCTACTCTAGGGCAGCTAACTGACAGACAGAGTGGTTAGAGCACCAGCCCTGGGGTCAGGAGGACCTGAGTTCAAATACAGCCTCAGTTACTAAAAATTTAAAACTCAAAAGCTTACGTAAATGATTGTTGATAAATCAAAATTAATTAATTAATTTTAAAAAAGCAGTTAGTTCCACAGGAACAATTTTTATGCCAATACAATATGGTAAAAGTCAGCAGACCAAAAGAAATGATTCCTCACTAGAACTCAAAGGTAAATTCAGATTATTGCCAACCACCTAGTTTTAATTTCTGATGACTGGTAACTAGAGCTTTTTTTTAGTACAAGATAATAGGAGGTAAGAGTGTAATAGCAGAACCCAATAATCTGTTGCAATCTTAATCTATGTTACAAAGGTATCCAGTGTCCGGGACTATGAAGGTCATATTCTGCCTTGGTCACACCCCATCTGGAGTATCAAACTCATATTTGGGTTCCACACTTTAGAAATAATACTGATATGCTAGAGAACATCCCTAGGAAAGGGTTTTGTAATAATAAATTGAAAGGCTGGAGATATTTATACCGGTGTCAGGGGGTGGCAAGGAGGAAAAAGTAATGTCTGGGAAAACAAGATAAAAATCTAACTTTGTTTGAGTTCTTGAAACATGGTAATGTAAAAATAAGGGATTAGATTTGTCCTGCATGTTTCCAGAGGGTAGAACTTGGAACAATAAATAAACAGTACAAAAAGAAAGTTTAGACTTAGTAATAGGAAAAAATTTCCTAATAAATGAAATTTCCCAAATTAGAATAGGCTATCTAAAAAGTGGAGGGTTCAAACTAACTAGAGGTTTTCAAGAAAAAGTTAAATAAGCCCTTGTCAGGGATGTGTCACTAGAGACCTCCTTCCAAATCAAACAGCACCTTATTTACTTCATTTGGGTCTCACTGTTCAACCAGTTCTGAACTGACATAATTTTGCCATCATCACACCAAATTTATCCACCGTGACAAAAATAGCATGACAGTTTACCAAATGTTTTGCTGAAAGCACCATTCCTCTAAGGTACCAATTCAATGACTCCTTTAGAAAGGAAAATAATTTAGTCTAGAATTATCTGTCCTTTGATAGGAAAGAGTGGGTATTATTTTGTTAATAAGCATTGTAATTATTTCATTAATATTTCAATGATTTAATTAACATTGTATAATTAATAATTTAAATATGTAATTAATAATTTAATGAACACTATAATTGTAATGAATAAATATTCTTATTATTAAATAATAACAGTTCAGAGAGGTTGTGTGATTTTACTGAGGTCACATAGGAAGTTATACTCTCTTTGGTGTCAGAGCTAAAAATGTTAATAATTTTTGTGTAATTTTGATTTTTAAAACTTATTTTGAGATCTCATTACAGATGTTTTTTTCAAATGATACATGAAAGCCACATGTGTGTGTGTATGTGTATGTGAATATGATTGGCTGGCTAGTAATCTATTGCTCTATTTCTCTATTTTTTCCCTACCTCACATAGCTTTGATGATAACCACTTTGCAATGTTATAAAGTATTGGAGAGCAATATCATCTTTACATGCTTTCTTATAATTTTGCCTGTTCATTTCTCTTCCATATAGATTTCATTACACTTTTAACCAGTTTGTTCCATGTATTTTACCTTGGTAACTTTCATATTCATCCCTTCCTCTTCACCCACACTAGCCTCATTAACTTTTTCAAGTCAAATCAATAAATATTTACTAATCATCTTCCACATGCCAAGCCCTTTGCTGGCCACCTCCAGAGAGAGAGGTAATAGAATCAGAGTGCAAACTGAAGCACATTTTCTTTTCTTTCTTTCTTTTACTTTTTTCTTATCTTCTTTTTCAGACATGGCTAATGTAGGGATTTGCCTTGCATGACTACATACATTTGTAATAAGTTTTATTTTTCATACCTTCTCAGTAGTTGGGATGGGTGGAAGGAGAAAGAGAATTTAGAACTGAAAATGAAATAAAATTTCATTTTTAAAAAATAATCATTTATAATTAAAATTTAATTAAAAAAACATTTAAACAACACAAGACATATACAAGAAAACTGGAGACTATCCCAAAGAGAAGACACTACCTGAACTGAAAGAAACTGAAAAGAACTGAAAGGTTTCTTGTAGAAGATGGGAATTCTTTGTTGTTGTTCAATTGTGTCCAACTCTTCTTTACCCCATTTGGGATTTTCTTGGCAAAGATACTAGAGTAGTTTGCCATTTCCTCCTCCAGCTCATTTTACAGATGAAAAGACATTGAGACAAACAGGATTGAGTGACTTGCCTAGGGTCACACTGCTAGTAAGTGTCTGAGGCTGGATTTGAACTCAAGAAGATAGGTCTTTCCATCTTCCTTGGGCTTCCGCAGCTTCCATGACTTGACACACAGTCTCTCCACAGGGGTCACAAGTTTCAGATTCTTATACAATTCATAAATAATAGGAATGCCAGTGGACAGATTCAGCTCCATGAGGGCTTCTTCAGACAGATACTAAAGATTTTTGAAAATTCCACAAAGGCTACTGCCATGAGCAACAATCAGGACATATTTTTTCCCTTGATCTGAGGGACTATTCCACATTCCAAAAGGGTATAACCCAGTCAATGGTTTCTTTTAGGCTTTCATGAAAGGGCAGCTATAAGATCTATTTAGTGAAAATCTTTACTGATGTGGCTGTAGAAGGGGTGGTCAGCCTCCATTGAAGGGAATAGGATGTAATAGGAGCATCCTCAGATCTTCACCTGGGCCTCTCCTTAATAGTCATCTCTGTTATGTTGAGGCCTGACAGACCCTCATAGTACCCCTTAAGGCACCAAGTCCTTTGAGCCTATCTGGTCAATGGCATCTAGCACTACCCAAAGAGTACAAATTACCCTCTTCTGGACTGAGGTAAGCAGATATCCAATTCACTGTTTGCAAAATTCCAGTCAAAAACTTCCCCTTTGTCTTGGCTGACTTAAGGATGGAAAGGATTTTCTATACTCCAGTCAAGATCAAAATGGAGATCTTCAGGCTGTAGAAGCCAGGTAGAGAAGTGACCATTGGAGTGATCTGCTTGAGAACCATGGAAAGAGCCAGAAAAGCTATGGACAATGGAGAGGTGATAATCCAGGAGGAAGACAGGTATAAAAATGACTCTGATTGGACTTCCAGAAACCAAGATGGTGGAGGAAGCAGTAAATCACTGTTGCTCTCCCAGATTCACCTCCAAATAAATAGAACTCCATAACAAATCCTGGGAACAGCAAAACCAGCAGAAAGACAGAGTGGAGTAGTCTTTTAACCCAGGAGACTTGGAGGACAATCAAGAAATGTACATCTAACTTGGGTTAAAAAGGAGTGCCTTGTAGGATAAAAAGCATCCCAGCAAGCCAGCAGCAAGCCCCACATCAGCAAATGAACAGGAGATCCTGAGCCCCAGTGTGGTGGAGCAACAAACACCAACACCAGGACTTCCCCCACCACATGCCTTAGCATGACCAGGGGAACTGGCAGACTCCAGCTCCAAGAACCACCACATGCCTCAGTACAACACCAGGGCAGGGGGTGGGAGGGAAATGGCAGGTATCCTCCAGGGACTGGACCTCTGCCTGCTTCAGTGCAACTCAGGACAAACAGGCATCCCCCAGGGTCCAAACCTCTAAGTGCTTCAGTATAGCCTTGGGTAATTGCAGTAAAATCCCACCTGACCTCAGCACATACCACTAGAACCCCAGTTCAGCACCAAATAAGCTACCAGACCCCTACAACCTCCAGTTGCCAGCACCTGAAGCTCCAACACACAAAGTCAGTGACCAGGCCTCTGGCCTCCAGCACAAGAAGCTTGGGATAGTGTCACCTGTGCTCCAGCAGAAGACATCAACTTTAAAAGCCATGAAATAGGCCAAAAAATTAGCA
>NW_020954717.1:2533-2717 GCF_900497805.2 Vombatus ursinus | reverse complement strand
TCCACTGAAGAAAACACCTCCTTAAAAAGTAGAATTGCCCACATGGAAAAGGAGGTATAAAATCTAACTGAAGAAAATAATTCCTTAAAAATTAGAATGGGGGGAGGGGGCAGCTAGGTGACACAGTGGATAGAGCACCAGCCCTGGAGTCAGCAGGACCTGAGTTCAAATCCAGCCTCAGACA
>NW_020954717.1:1910-2434 GCF_900497805.2 Vombatus ursinus | reverse complement strand
TTATTTCCCTCCATCCTATACTTTCTTTTCCTTTCCCATCTTCTCTTTAAAAGTTTGTTTTGTTTCTGCCTAATCTTTCCTTTAATTAATCCTTTCTTTTATTCTCTCCCTTTAAGTTAGCTCCTTTGTTTCCTGTTTCTCCATTGAGTTAAATGCATTTGTGTGATGAACTGTAAGAGTGTGTGTGTGTGTGTGTGTGTACTTCTTTTTGTGTGTGTGTTCTGTCCTTTGACCAGTTTAGATGAGCATGAGGTTCAAGTGCTGCTTACTCCCCCAACTCCATCCTCCATGTTGTATAGATTTACACACCTCATTTATATGAGATAATTTTCTCATTATTCCTCTCCGTTCTCCCCTTCTAGCTTATTCCTCTTTTCCTCACTTTCCATTCTTCTTTTAAAATCAGCAAAATACAACAGAATCACTTCCAGGCCTTTTGTCTAATTAGACTCCCTCTATCATCAGTGATGATGACAGTGTTCTAAGGGAATATACACTAATACATATATATATATATATATATA
>NW_020954717.1:0-1839 GCF_900497805.2 Vombatus ursinus | reverse complement strand
CTGTATGGCAAATTTTCTACTCAGTTCTGGTCTTTTCATCAGGAAGACTTTGAAGTCCTTCATTTCATTAAAATTCATTTCTTCCCCTAGAGGACTATATTCAATTTTATGAGGTAAGTTGTTCTTTGCTGTAAACCTGTATCTTATGACTTCTGGAATGTACTACAAGCTCTTTGCTTTTTTATTATAATGTCTGCTAAATCCTATGTGATTCTGACTGCGGTTCTTCATTACTTGAATTCTTTATTTTTGGCTTCTTACATTATTTTTCTTTGACTTGCCAGCTCTGGATTATGGTGGAACAACCTTGCACTTCTTCAGGCTACTGGGTCAACTTGACTCTGCCTTACACATCTCTATTGTATAATCCCAGGAGAATATACACTCCTTCAGTACATGAAGCTGTTTCCTTTTATATTTCCTTTTTGATATCATATTGTTACCACAGTACCTTGCACCTACTTGGTACTTCTCAAGGGCTTCTTGGAATAGACTTGATGTGGGGGGAGTATGGGCATTATGCATGAATCCTAAAAGTTGTACTAGCCAAATAAACCTGTATCTAGGGACTAGACTTGAATTGTGCTATAATAAACAACTTACATTTTCTAAACATTATTTGTTCCTTTGCTTAAACACAACAACTATGTCTACTTCTATTTGCCCCCAATCAGCATTCTCATCCCTATGAATAATTTCCCTAGTTCTTTCAAGATACTGACATGGAATGAACTCAAGGTTCTTCCCCATCCTGGTTGCTCTATTCTGGATGTTTTTCAGCTTATGAGTGACTTTTCTAAAATGGTGTGACCAATACTCCCAAAGTGGTCAAAACAGGTCAGAATATAATGATACTTGCTCCCTCTTTATTTCTCTAAATTATGTTGATCAGGGGCTTAAGGTGATTGGCAAGCTACCTAGAATAAATGAAAGGAGACAATTCAATTCAATAAGCATTTATTGAGCACCTAATATATACCAGGTACAGAGGGTGGGCAGGGAATACAAAGATAAAAATGAAACAGTCACTGCCTCCAAGGAGCTCACATTCTACTTTACACAACACATGCCTTTGTGGAAAGCCTCAGCCCAATACATGAAAAAGGTTCAAAATATAATCAGCAACAAAGCAAATTTATATGAATTTATGATGCAGACAGAGTTGCTTAGTGGAAATATGGCTGGATTTTAAATAAGAGGGTCTCAGTTAACATCCTATTTATACTGTTTACCACTAGATTACCATGGACAAATTTTTAAATATTGCTGGGCATCAGCTTTTTCATGTGTAAAATGAAGGGGTTGAACATGATCTCTAATATCCATTTTAACTCTAAATCTATGGATATGAACAGATGCAAAATGGATGATGAAACTAGAATGTTCAGGAGGTATTCCTAACCTTGGAACATGGAGAAATAAAGAGCAAACATGATGCTCCATACTATACCACTGTCAGATCCTGGTCCACAGAGAAAGGAAGTAATTATTCCAAAGTCTCACAGCAAAATTATTGAAAAGAAAATTATATGAATACTAACAATAATGATGATGATACTAATAATAATAACTATCATGTGGTTTCAAATGCAATTTTCATATCACATTAGATTTCATAAAATACCTCATATTGCAAGGGAGGAAACTGAAGGACAGAGAAATTAAGTGCCTTGATAAGGGGAACATAGTGTCTGAGGCAAGATGTGAATTCAGTCAGGGATTCCTGATTTCAAGTCCAACCTGCTATCTACTGTGCCATCTGCCTGCTAGCAACTGAGATTTTATAGCCCTTAGAGGCACCTCAGTGGCACAATAGATCAAGCCCTAGACCTAGATTCA
>NW_020954716.1:12435-12691 GCF_900497805.2 Vombatus ursinus | reverse complement strand
CTTCTCAAACACCAGAGGATTCCTACTGGAGAGAAGCCTTATACATGTAATGAATGTGGAAAAGCCTTCAGGCAAAGCTCAAACATGCATGTGTATCAGAGAATTCACAAAGATAAGAAATCTTATGCATGTATACATGTCATAAATGTGGAAAAGCCTTTGATGAAAGCTCAAAACTTATTAACAAAAACACCAGAGGATTCCCACTGGAGAAAGGCCATATACATGTAATGAACGTAGAAAAGCCTTCAGGCAA
>NW_020954716.1:0-12375 GCF_900497805.2 Vombatus ursinus | reverse complement strand
ATTAAATGTGGAGAAGAATTTACTTAAAGCTCAAACATTGCTCTTTGGCCATTGAGACACTAAGGTCATTCTGACTATTTGTGACCCCATGGATCATATTGTCAACAGGGTTTTCTTGGCAAGGATACTGGAGTCTTTTCCATGTCTTTCTCAAGTTGATCCAGGGCATACTTTTGTCAGACAAACAGGTGAAGTCACGTGTCTAGGGTCACACACCTAAGAAGTGTCTCAGATTGGATTTGAACTCATGTCTTCCAGACTTTAGGCCCAGTGTTCTATCCATTGTGAAGGGATTTATGATTTTTTTTTGGCTAGGCAATGGGGTTATGTGACTTGCCCAGGGTCACACAGCTAGTGAGTGTTATGCATCCGAAGCCGGATTTGAACTCGAGTCCTCCTGACTCCAGGGCCGGTGCTGTATCTATGGCGTCACCTAGCTGTCCCAGGATTTATGATTTTCATATTAATGGATATGATATGTATAATCAATATACTAATAATCTAGGTTTCTCAGAGCTGCCTCTTCTGGCTTGGGAGTTAGAATCTACAATGCAGCTTGAAATGATCAATCAAACTTTAGACAAATCTTTCACAATCACTATATTCCTGTGCTTGTGTACATTAAGTGAAGCAAATCAAAGATTGTAGAACCTGTTCCCATCACAGAACTCTGGTCCTGTGCCCCACCAAGTAATGACCACAAACATTACTGTTCCTACAGGACTCCAAGACACCTGTATTATCCTGCATTCATGGACTTGTCTTGGGAAACCATTCAGGCACTGGAAATGATTGTTTGTAATCCACCTTTCACCCCCTTCTCACTTGTGATTTATGTACATATGCTGTGCCTTTACTCTAGCATAGAAAGCATTCATCACTCTGAAAGTAATTAATTAAACCACTACTTGTTTTCTAGCCAAAAAAAAAACAAAAAACTATGGATAGTATAGATATACACAAAAAGTATATTAACAGAATTATAAAACACTCTTCACACAAATAAATACAAATGTACATACTTAGAATGTTAATTGCTCATGGGCAAGCTGAACCAGTATAATAAAAATGACAATACTGCCCAAATTAATTTCCTTTTAAAATACCATACCAGCCAAACTACCACATTATTTACTATATAGAGATTGCAAAAATAACAAAATTCATCTTATGGAACAAAAGATCAAGAATATCAAGGGAATTGAAAAAATGGGAAGAAATGGGAACTGGCAGTTGCAGATCTCAAACTATATTATAAATCTGTGTCATCTAAACAATTTGGCAGCAGGTAAGAAATAAATTAATCAGTGGAATAGATTAGGCATATAAAATACTGAAGCAAATGAGCACGGTAACCTAGTGCTTGATAAACCTAAATATCCCAGCTATTGTGACAAGAGCTCATTATTCAACAAAAGCTGTTGGGAAAGCTGGAAAGTATTCTGGCAGAAACTAGGGATAGATCAACATCTCACACTGTATGGCAAAAAACCTCAAAATGATTTCGCTATAAAGAGTGACATCATAAGCAAATTAGTGGAGCATGGAAGACATTATGTGTTAGATCTATGGATAGAGGAAGAGTTCCTTAATTAGAGATAGAAGTTCACAGGAGGTAAAATGGAGAATTTTACTTACATTAAATTAAACAGTTTTTGCATAGACAAAACCAACACAGCTAAACTTAGAAAAAAGCAGGAAGTGGAAAAGTTGTTGCAGCAAATTTCTCTGATAAAGGTCCTATTTCTAAAATATATGAGGAACTGAGTCAAATTTACAAGAATAAGAGCCATTCCTTAATTGATAAATGATGAAAGGATGTTAATAGGCAATTCTCAAAGGAAGAAATCCAGGCTCTCAATAACCATATGAAAAAATGCTCTAAATCAGTAATCTTTAGAGAAACCAAGTAAAAATTACTTTGAGGTACCATGTCACACCCATAAGATTGGCTAAGATGACAAATGAGGAAAATGACAAATACTGGAAGAACTGTGGGAAAATATATACTCTAATGCACTGTTGTTGGAGCTATTAACTAGTCCAATCATTCTGGAAAGCAGTTTAGAATTATTTCCCCAAAACTAATAGTTTTGATAAGTGTTACTAGATCTGAAACCCAAAGAGATCAAAGAAAGCTCACTCCATTTTGCATCTGATGCCCTGCCTGGTTTCACCTCTATGGAACATGATACCCCTTTCAGGATAAGCTTAACTAAACTCACCACCATGCTGCTAATTCAAGGCCTGATTGATACCACTTCCCTCAGTCTCCTTTCCCCTCTGATTGGAGGCCTGGAGGCTGGAGTACCAAACCATTATGTTCCTCTATACAGGGCAAAAACTGGACTTTTGGGCTCATTCCACTCTATTTGCTGCTCTGCCTGATTGTGACTCCATAGAAAATATTGCCCTCATGCAACATTCTACTCCTTTACCCTCCCTCCCCTTTCCTGCCTATTTTTGTATGTTGTCTCTCTCTTTAGATTGTAAGTTCTTTGAGGGCAGTGACTATCTTCCTTTTTTTATTAATTGTATCCTCAGAGCTTAGCACAGTGCCTACCACACAGTAGGTACTTAATAAATGTGTATTGGATTGGATGGGAAAGAGGAAAAGAATACAGATATACAAAAATATTTATGGCAGCTATTTTTGTGATGGCTAAGAATTGGAAACTGAGGGGATGCCTATTGATTATGAATGACTGAACACATCATAGTATATGAATGTGATGGAAAACTATTATGCTATATGAAGTGCTGAAATAAATGATTTCAGAAAAGCCTGGGAAGACTTGTATGAACTGATGAAAACTGAGGCAGGAGAACAATTTATACAATAACAGCAATATTGTAAAGATATTATAATTTGAAAGACTTAGTAACTCTGATCAACACAATGATCAACCCCAATTCTAAAGGACTTGTGATGAAATATACTATCTACCTCCAGATAGAGAACTGATGGAATCATAATGCGAATTGACTCATATTTTCTTCTTTTTATTCCTTTTTCTTAATATTTTTAGACATAGCCAGCTAATGAGGAAATTTTTAAAAATAACTATATTTTTCTTGCCTTTTCAATGGGTGAGGGAGGAGATGGAGAGGGAAATAAATGAACATTGAAAATGAAATGAAGTAAATGTAATGAATGAATTAATGGCCCAGAATGATTGTATGATTTTGATAACTGAGGTAGGGTGGAGCTGAAATCATGGAGACTGAAGAGTCCTTGTGTATGAGATATTGATTTTTACTGAGGCATGATTTGAAGGAAGTTAGGGATTCTAAGAGATTGAGGTGGGGAGGCATACAAAAGGCTCCAACAGAAGAACATGGCCTTTTTTCTCTGGATGATCTCTGGAACTGCTGTGGCCTCTGGATGGGGAGGGGCCTCAGGCTTTTTCTCCCACCTGGTTGCCTGTAGATTGTAAAGGCTTGGTGCTATGTTTTTCTCTATTTTGTCTAATTATTCCCTATTCATAGGTGAATGAATACTGGAAGCAGAATGGAATAGATTATGATCTTGTAGGATTTGCAAGGTCAGAAGGGCCCAGGTCCAGGAAGTGGGGTCCCTAGCAGAGTTTGCTGGCAACCAAGCCAAGTGAGGAACCAGACCTGAGGAGCTGTCCAGCAAGGAATTGTCCTGGCTTCCAAGACACTGTGCCCAGCAAGGAAGGGAGCAATTCATCCACTGGCTGCTCCTGGAAAAGGCTGTCTACAAAAATGCCTCCACTTTTTCTCCTATCATTCCCTTCTTAACCTTTTACAATCAGGCTTCTCACCTGCAAAACCACTCTCTTCAACATCACAACAGCCTTTGTTCAATCTTCATTCTCCCTGACCTCTCTGTAGCATTTGACTCTGCTGGTCACTCTCTCTTTGATCCTCTCTTCTCTCTAGTTCTTTTGGGATACTACATTCTCCTGGTTGTCCTCCAACTTATGTGACTGCTCCTTCTCAGTCTACTTTGCTAGATCCTCTTCCAGATCATGCCCTCTAACCATTGGTGCCTATCAAGATTCTGTCCTGGACCCTCTTCTCTTCTCCCTCAATACTACTTCACTTGCTGATCTCCTTAGCTTCCATGGATTTAATTACTATCTCTATGCCGATGATTCTCAAACTTACCTTTCCTGCCCCATTTTTTTCACTGACCTCTAATCTCAAATCTCCAACTGCCTTACAGGCATTTCAAACTGGATGTCTAGTAGATATCTTAAAGTCAGCATGTCCAAAATTGTATTCATTATCTTTCCTTCTAAACCGTCTCCCACTTCATTCCTTCACTATTATTGCAGCAGGCAACATCGTCCTTCTAGATCCTCAGGCTCACAAATTAGAAGTCATCCTGGACTTTATATATATATATATGTTCAAGTTGTTTCCAAGTCCTGTTGATTTCACCTTTTCATTATCTCTTGAATATGCCCTCTTCTCTCCTCTGACACTGCCACTGCCTTATTGCCTCATGCCTTGATTATTGCTATAGTCTGCTGAGAAGTTTGCCTGCCTCAAGTCTCTTCCCACTCCAATCCATCCTCCATCAGCCGCTAATGTGATTTTCCTAAAACACAGGTCTGATCATGTTGCCCTTCTACTCATTAAACTCCGGTGGCTTCCTATGGCCTCCAAGAACAAATGGAAAATGCTCTGTTTGGCATTCAAATCCCTTCATAACCCAGCTCCCTGCTACCTTTCTAATATTCTTACACCTTACTCCATGACACATACTTTTTGATCCAATGACACTGACCTTCTGGCTGATCTACTAGTAAGACACCCTGTCTCTTGGCTCCTGACATTTATTCTGGCTTTCCTCCATGCCTAAAATGCTCTCCCTCCTCCACTCCAACTCCTGACCTCCATAGTTTCCTTTAAGTGCCAACTAAAATCCCAACTTCTAAAGGAAGCCTCTTCAACTCCCGTTAGTTCCAGTACCTTCTCTCTGTTAATGATTTGCTATTTCTCCTGTATATAGCTTGCTTTGTATAGATTTGTTTGCCTGTTGTCTTTCTCATCAAATTGTAAGCTCCATTAGGACAGAGACTTTTTTTGGCCTCTTTTGTATCCCTAGTGCTTAGCACAATGCCTGGCACATAGTAGACACTTAATTAATATTTATTGACTGATTTTTGATTGAACTTGGTGAGGTGAATGTTTTGTAGTGAGCTGAGGAGCTGTCCAACAGTGAATTTAACTGGCTGCCAAGACCCTATGGCCTACAAGCAGAGGAGTAATCTCTATCTTGGCTGTGATCTTGGTAGGAGGAATGTTTTATAGCAACCACTTTAAGTTTGAGTTCACTCTCCCCCAGGGGCCAGTTAAAGAAGGGAGAGCTTGTTCAGGTTCAGAGAGATGTTGTTATATTTCAATTCTTGCTATATCTTTTAAGTCAATACATGTTTATAAAAAAGCAAAGAAGCTCAAGGTAAGAAGGTAAGAAGTCAGGTTAAAAGAGGTTGAGAAGCAAAAGCTTAGAAGAACTATTACAGATGCCCCTTTCTTGGAGCTTTGCTGTGAAAGGGAGAAGAAATAAAAGATGATAGCTTGAGAGGATAGCATGGTCAAGTGAAGGTTTCTCAGGGTGTGAGTCTTCAATCTTTGCTCTGAAACTGTCCATTTTACCATTTCTTATGGCATAATAATATTCTATTCTATTCTATTAATATATCATAACTTCTTTAGTCTTTCCCTAATAGGTGGGAACTCTTTTTGTTTCCAGTTTTTTGCTAATATGAAAAGAAATACTACAACTATTTTTGGACATATGGGTTCTTTTCCTCTTTCTCTGATCTCTTTGAGGTATATGCTTAGTAGTGGTATTGCTGGGACAAAGTGTATGCACAATTTGGGACAATAGGCATTTTTGTAGGTTATGGGGAAGAAGCCAGTGGATAAAAAGAGAATGATCATGAGAAAAAGAGGGGATGATTGGGGAGGATAGCTCTCAGAAGAGATGAGAGGGAGAACAATCAAGAACATGAATAGAAAGGATGACTTCGGCAATGAAAAGAGCCACCTTTTCATCAGAGACTGGAGTATATATGAGTTCTGTTTTGCATTGTCAAAGTTACACAAAGTTTGTTGTCAAGGTTATTTAAGCCCTAAATAATCCCCAAAACCTTTAAGGATGAAACAAGTATTAGTATATGGTTCCAATCAGAAGTTGATCAGATGACTTCCAGTACCTGCCAACTCACATACGCCTACCTTCCTATCTTTCCAAAATCTTGATAAGATAATTTACACCCGTCATGTGGGTTTCCTTAATGAAAATATGAAAAGTGAATATAGTCAAGCTTTCACAAGTGATAATCTATGCTGCACCAAAGCGCCACCTGCTGGTTATATATATGTATATATGTAATCCTCTTTCAACTGAGCTCTCATTGTTTCATCCCCCCCACAGTGACTGTAACAAACCTTCTCTTGTCCACCCACTTCTGCTCTCTTCTCAGCAGAGGATTTGGACTCTTATTTTAGTGGTAAAATAGAAGTGCTTTCCCCCTCTACTTTTATATACATCGAACCCCCTTAGCATTACCTGTCGTTTCCTTTGTTTCAGAATGAGGAGGTTTTTGTCACTGTAACAATGATTACACAGGCTTGTAGTGCCTGAAGGCCAGGTGTATTATGTTTTACTTCTCCCTCAGGGTTCCCTTGTGCTTAAAAAAATTTTTTTTTAAATTTTTAAGCAATTGGGGTTAAGTGACTTGCCCAGGGTCACACAGCTAGTAAGTGTCAAGTGTTTGGTCTGAGGCCAGATTTGAATTCAGGTCCTCCTGACTTCAGGGCTGGCGCTCTGTCCACTGTGCCACCTAGCTGCCCCTGTTCCCTTGTACTCTTAAGAGGGTTAGTGGTATCTATTGTCTTTGCCAGTGGCTGAAACCCCCACCCCTTTCTATTCCCTTAGTTTTAGGGGTCCCCTGGGCCCCAATTCCATTTAACTTTTTATCAGTCAAATTAGCTCTTACAAAGGAATATTAACTTGAAAGTTAGAGCAAGACCAAACATATTGACACAGCTTAGTTCTATTCCTACATATATCAGAGTGTCATCAAATTCTGAGTTCGCAGTCTCCTTGGGCTTGAATCCTAGTACCCTGGTTTCTCAGAGATCCTCTGCTGGGCTGACAGCAGCATCTGGCCTGGAATCTTGCCTTAAAGGTTGCTATGGTTCAGGTTCCCAGGTCGAAGGACTCAATTGCTTGTGCCTAGAACTGAAAAGGACAAATGAAATAGACCAAAATCCCAAGCCTGATTCTTTGGGCCACGGGACCTAAAAGGGAGAGGGGAAAAGTAGCCCTTCCCCTAACCCAGCTCAGTTCATGGCCACCTTAGCTGTGGGTGAACGGGACCTTCAACCCTCTGGACAAAGCTGGAAAAAGAGCACAATCTCCCCAGTCCGATAGTTTTAAAGACATTCCTTATTCTGATTATGTAGTCAATGGAAAAGGCTGCTCTCACTCTCATGCAACAGATACCCTGAATGTCTTTTCTCAGAAGCATGTTCCTGACACCTCCCACATAGTTGCCTCCATATTAGGTAATCTGGACATGCATCAAAGCCTTATTGTTTCACTAAGGCAAACCCCTCTAACTTTACCTTTGATCCTCTCCTTTCCTATCTCCTCTAATAACTTGTTCCTTTGATCATCCTCTCCCTCTATGTAGTCTTAAATCTCCTCTATCTGTTGGCTCCTTCCCTGATGGTGACAGACATGCCCAAGACTTCCCTATTCCTTTTTGTTTCCATGATAGATTTGAGTTTTCTCTCTTCCATCTTCTTCCTCTTTGAACAATAACACATTTTGTTGTTTGGTCATTTTCAGTTCTATCTGACTCTTCCTGACCCCCATTTGGGGTTTTCTTTGCAAAGATATTTATCTTTGGTTGATTTTGATTCCAATATTTGGACTTATGTTTTGTCCTTCCATTGATCAGAGTTCTAAAGTGTTTCAAATTTTTTAAAATAAGTTTAGTCATTGTATAAATTTTTTTCCTGCTTCTACTCTCTTCACTATGTTTTAGTTCATTTAGGTCTTCAATGTTTGCTCTGAAACTGTTCATTTCACCATTTCTTATGACATAATAATGTTCTATTCTATTAATATATCATAACTTCTTTAGTGTTTCCCCAAATGGTGGACACTCTTTCTGTTTTCAGTTTTTTTCTTTTTGCTAATATGAAAAGAACTACTACAAATATTTTTGGACATATGGGTTCTTTACTTCTTTCTCTGATCTCTTTGGGATATATGCTTAGCAGTGGTATTGCTGGGACAAAGTGTATGCACAATTTGGGACAACAGGTATGCACAATTTAGTGACATTTTGAACATAGTTCCAAATTGCTTTCCAGAATGGCTGAATCAATTCATAGCTCCATTGCTATTATTGTTGTTTTTTGTCCTTTGTGCTTGAAGAGGACCAAAATGGCATCATTATGTTGAGTCAACATGCAGCTGTTGCTTATCATATCAACATGAGCTCTGAAGACTTTCATTTTAAATCAAAATAGGTAGTGGTTTATCTGTTTTGTTGTTGTTATTTTTTTAAGTAGCTCTGCATGTTATTTATTCAATTTTTTTCATGTCAATTTGAAACACTTTAGAACTCAGGTCTCCCTGACTCCAGGTTCAGTGCTCTATCCACTGTGCAATCTAGCTACCCCAAGACCCACTTATTCTTTAGGATTAAATTGATTGCTCTCCAATTAATTTTTAATCTTTGTTTCAAAGGACATTTGTTGAATAAATTTTTGTATTATGGTGTATAAAATACATTTAATATTTATGTTTTTCTACATTTGTTTGCAGAGTTTTATACCCTAACAATTTATTAATATCTGTGAATGTGTTTTCCACAGATAAGAAATGTATATACTCCTTTATATTTCCATTCAATAGTCACCAGACATTTTTTATATCTAACTTATCTGAAATTCTGTTCAATTCTTTTTTTTCTTTTTTTTTGTTGTTGTTTGTTTATTCTTTGAATTTATCTATCTAAATCTGAGAAGGACAAATAAAGATCCCCCATTATTATAGTTTTATTGTTTATTTCTCCATGTAATTCATTTAAATTTTCCTTTAAGAATTTGAATCTTATGCCATTTTGGTGCATAAATTTTAGTATTGATATTAATTCATTTTCTGTGGTACTTTTCAGCAAAATATAATTTTTCTGTTTATCTCTTTTAATTAAGTCTGTTTTTGTTGTTGTTTTGTCAGAGATAATAATTTCTACCCTAACTTTTTCACTTCAGATGAAGCATAATAGATTTTATTTCTGTGTGTATCTTTCTATTTCAAGTATTTCTTTAATTTATTAATATAATTATTTTTAGTTTTCAACATTCACTTTTGTAAGATTTTGAGCTCTAAATTTCCCTCCTTCATTCCCTCTCTCCTCCCCACAATGGCATGTAATCTGATATGGGCTATATATGTACCAATATACTAAGCATATTTCCACATTAGTCATGTTATGAAAGAAGAATCAGGACAAAAGGGGAAAACCGTGAGAAACCAAAGAGACAGAGAGAGAAAATAGTACACTTTGATCTGCATTCAGACTCCATAGTTCTTTCTCGTTTTCCATCATAAATCTTTTGGAATTGTCTTACATTATTCCATTGCTCAGAAGAACTAATTCTAAAATCACATGATGTTACTGTTACTGTGTACGATGTTCCCCTGGTTCTGCTCACTTCACTCAGCATCAATTCATGCAAGTCTTTCCAGATTTTTCTGAAGTCTGATTGTTCATCATTTCTTATGAAACAATAGTAGTCCTTTACACTCATATACCACAACTTGTTCAGTCACTAAACTCAAGACATAAGGAAAAGAAAAGAATTTTCACAAAATGGAAACAAAATTAAAATTCACAAAGAATTAAAATTCTTAGAGTACAGGTATATTAAATGCATGGAACAACAATGCAAGAAACTACTTTAAAAGAAGTAAAATGAAGAATTATAATAGTATTTAAGCTTTCAAGCAGGAAAAAAAATAAACTCAAATATAAAAAACCACAGAAATCCCAGGATGAGATTCTTATTTGCAACCAGCAGGTGTCACTGTGGAGTGCAGTTTGACTGCAATGGGAGATGATTCCTCTCAGAACATGCCTCTTTCTTTCTAATGGACCCATTCTGGGTCTTGCCCTTCCTTTTGATCACTGCCTCCTGCACTGTTTCCTTCCTGTTGAATGCTGGAGGTTTTGCCTAAACCTCCCACCTTGTACAGTAAACTATTTGCTCAAGGTTTTTGCCTAGGGCTTTTGTTGTTGGGTCCTTTTAGTCATGTCCAACTCTTCCTGACCCCATTTGGTATTTTCTTGATAAAGGTACTGGGGTGGTTTGCCATTTCCTTCTCCAGCTCATTTTACAGATGAGGAAACTGAGGTAAATAGGGTTAAGTGACTTGCCCAGGATCATACAGGTACAAAGCATCTGAGACCATATGAGTCTTCCTGACTCCAGCCCTGGTGCTTTATGCACAATGGTGCTCCCTAGCGTCTCAAGGCAGGGGCCAAGAATAGATGCCTGTGGATCACCTCCTCCTAAGGCTGGATCCAGATTGCCTATGGTGGAATGAGTCTATGGACACTCACCTTGGATAGAAACAGTTTTTAGCCTAGGGATTATGGCCCTTAGTTCTGTGGGGATTCTTTTCTCTGGGCTTTTCAAAGTCTAGAAATTGAGGTTTTAAATAATCCTCACCATAGCATCCTCTCCCATCCATGTAGCTCGTCCAGCCCTCAGGGAAGTTCCTAACATTTGGCCAGGGATGTATTTCTTTGACCATTTAAATTGTGCATATTCAAACTAGCCCCTTGTGTCCCTCTCCATTTGTCCTTGCTATGTGCAATTAAAGACATTCATATCTCAAAAAATTAAGCTTGATCTTATTTTTAGTCTAAAAATAGCCGGTTTTAAAGTACTATTGAAGACAGCAAGTACCCAGCTGAAATAGCACACATTGAATATTAAAACAAGCTCTGCTTTCTGATAAAGGCAGAAGGAGGAAAGAGAGGAGAGTTTCTTCACCACCAGCTACTGGAAGAAAGTTTGCAGATGATGTGGCCCCTCTGTTCAACACTGTCCTGACCAGCCCCAGGGCATGAATGTGCTCCCTGTGCTGGTGGAACCTGGGTGTCACAGGAATGATCACGGGGCTGTACCTTGCCTATTGGAGTCCTGGCTTCCTCAGCAGGAAGCTGAGGGTCACAGTCTGTTGTGTGAAAACAAGGAAGTCTTAACTGCCCTCTCCTCTGTTGGCACGCAGCAATCATGACTGGTTTGGCTCTCCTCTGAATGGCTGAGCATTCCCATGCATATCCCTGACACGAGGCCTGCACGCAATGATGGGATGTACTGATTGGCTGACGGGCTCTGATCATGCGATCCCAAGGTGCTTTGAGGGCTACATAGAACACACCCAGCTAACAATAAACGGAGCTTCTGCCATCTTGTTGTCTCCCTCCTCATCCATGCATCTCCGGGTCACTGAGCATTGAGCTGGTCTCTTGCTCTCCACTGCAGCGGCCGCGACACCTGGGCATACTCAACACCATTCTTTTCCACTTTTGCCCTCTTCCTTTGTGTGTCATGACAGCAATTCTAAAACTCCTGCTGTGGAGATGAAGGGTGTGTTCAGAGAAGACTAGTACGTATGGGGTGAGGACTGCTTTCCACCTTTGGCGATCACTTGTTCCACCTAACTCTCACCTGTGGTTCTAAGAAGTTGTAGCATGCACAACTTGTTCCAACAGCCATGAAGGTAGCTGAATTATCCACTGCATCTTGAGCTATCACTAGACATCTTGACTGTGTCCTGCACCTGGACTGTGATGACTCTGGAAAAGAGAGTGAGGCCAGCAACTTCATGAAACTCTGCCTCAGTTAAATCCAACTTATACATGAATCAAAAGGCAGCAGCCATACCATTTTCCATTTTTACTTATCTCAAAGGTCCATGGGGACAGGAAGGTAACAAAGGTGTGGATAGACTGGGAGCTATAGTCACAACCGTGTACACAGGTGGCCCAGGCCACAGGGTTGTCTTCTTACTGGAAGCAGCAAGATATGGCAGAACTGTGGGAACTATGAGCAGTCTTCTCAAGATTGCACTGCTCACCTCCTGGTGTGAGGAAGAGGCTAGAAAAGGTGCCCTAATATTGTCTGCTTATACAACCCTGGCCTGCTTATCATGGCAGGTTGGGATCCCACCCTGTGGTCGAAACACCAAATAATGTACAAAAGATTCTGCAAAGATGATTCCACTTACCATCAGTACATGGAGTGTGTGCATACATATACACAACACAAAATGCAGTAGACCTGAAAGATGAACAGCTCTTA
>NW_020954715.1:7308-11977 GCF_900497805.2 Vombatus ursinus | reverse complement strand
TCATCTTGGGCCTTTCTCCCTGCAACCTTGCCTGTTGTGCAGTGTGATTATCACTTTGCCTGAGGGATGAACAGAAGGCTCTTCATAGATTTTTCATTTGTATGTCCACTCTGGGTTTTGGTTTTCTGTGCACTGAAGATTTTCTCCCTGGTTAATCCTGCTTGCATTTTCCTGAGTTTTTTCTGTGGAACTGAAGTTTTATCACGGGTTTCGAATGGAATTTTTTTTTGAAAGTAGAGGGCTTGCTTGTTGACAGCTTTTCTGAGACTCAATTTGGGGTTTCTCTTTCAAATCTAAATTTCAGCTTTTTATTTTCTGAATTGATATGCCTCCTGTGTCATTATGGTCTTTGCTGGTTTTGGAAGTTATGTTGGCATTGTGGTGCACTTCCTCCTTTCCGACCTCTGGGAATATAGTGCTTTGAAATGTCATTGGAATTACTTCTGATGAAGAAAGTTCCATTTAGGATTATCATTGGATTCTCCTCTGGAATTGGCTTTTGGATCCCCATTCCCAATGCCCTCTTTGGATTGGGTGGTCACCTTTGCAGAAATCCCCTATAACTGCCAAGTTTGCCCAATTAAGGGAGGTAAGTATCATTGCTGTTTGATGTTGTTTGTCTATCTCCATGCCTAATTGCCAATTATTTGTCATATTGTATTTCTGCATTTAATCCTTGAATTGTGTTTATAGAATTCAATCATTTTTTCTTAAATATTTGGAGACAATTGTTTTTAGGAAGTCCCAGTCTTCTCTAAATAGACCCCATTCTTTTGGTGAGCTGGCACTGTGGACAGTTTAGATTCTCTATGGGAATTGGAGTTGGGATTTGATTCTGGGCTCAGTGTCAAGGTTTTCACTGTTTCTCAGTTGAGATAAGTATTGTGCTAGAATGGAGGTAGCAGCAACCTAATATCTGGGACTTTGGACTGTTGTACTACTCCCTGATTAAAGAGGCAGTGGGATCAATTTTGGTGGTGTTTTCAGTTCAGGCTTTCTTTTGCTACCTCTGGTAGAAGTTCAGCTAATTATCTTGTCTTCAATTGGAGCAAAGCTTGAGTAGTGTTTGCCCTTGTGTTAGAGGACCATTCGTCATTTTTCTATCCTGTTGAGTTAGGACTTTGACACTAGAGACTCAGGCTGTGAAATGGATGTTCAGCTCCTTGGAATTGCGCCTTGCCATATTTCCTCAAGGTGGGACTCTTTTTCTAAGAAATTTTATTCAATAGGGATTGATTTGGGGGAGGACAAGAGTCCTGTAAATCGTGAGGGAAAATCCTGAGCACCAGAGTCCTTGGTCCTTTGATGGGAGTTTCCTTTTCTGCCAACTGGAATGCATTGTGCTGGCAGCTAACGTTTTTGAGACATCTTAGAGAATTTCTGTAACTTGCTGATCTCACACTTGATTCTTTAAAGTGATTTGGGGATGGTCTTGGGTCTTTCTCCCTTTCAACCTTGCCTTTTGTGCAGTGTGATTATCACTTTGCCTCAGGAATGAACAGAAGGCTCTTCACTGGAGGTCCACTCTAGGTTTTGGTTTTCTGTGCACTGAAGATTTTCTCCCTGGGTAATCCTGCTTGCATTTTCCTGAGTTTTTTCTGTGGAACTGAAGTTTTGTCACGGGTTTTGAATGAAATTTTTTTTTTGAAAGAAGAGGGATTCCTTGTTTACAGCTTTTCTGAGACTCAATTTGGGATTTCTCTTTCAAAGCTAAATTTCAGCTTTTTATTTTCTGAATCAATATGCCTCCTGTGTCATCATGGTCTTTGCTGGTTTTGGAAGTTATGTTGGCATTGTGGTGCACTTCCTCCTTTCTGACCTCTGGGAATATAGTGCTTTGAAATGCCATTGGAATTACTTCTGATGAAGAAAGTTCCATTTAGGATTATCATTGGATTCTCCTCTGGAATTGGCTTTTGGATCCCCATTCCCAATGGCCTCTTTGGATTGGGTGCTCACCTTTGCAGAAGTCCCCTATAACTGCCAAGTTTGCCCCAGGAGGCAAGTATCATTGGGAGGTAAGTATCATTGCTGCTTGATGTTGTTTGTCTACCCCCCTGCCTAATTGCCAATTATTTGTCGTATTGTTTTTGTGCATTTAATCCTTGAATTGTGTTTATAAATTTCAATCATGTTTTCTAAAATGTTTGGTGAGAATTCTATTTAGGAAGTCCCAGACTTTTCTAAATAGACCCCATAGTTTTAGCTAGCTGGCATTGTGGAAAGTTTGGATTCTCTTTGGGAATTGGAGTTGGGATTTGATTCTGGGGTCTTTGTCAAGATTTTCACTGTTTCTCAGTTGAAGTAAGTATTGTGCTGGAATGGAGGTAGCAGCAACCCAATATCTGGTACATTGGACTGTTGTACTACTCCCTGATTAAAGAGGCAGTGGGATCAATTTTGGTGGTGTTTTCAAGTCAGGCTTTCTTATGCTGCCTTGGGTAAGAGTTCAGCTAATTATCTTGTCTTAGATTGGGGCAGAGCTTGAGTAGTGTTTCACAGTGTGTTCGAAGCCATTCGTCATTTTGCTAGGCTTCTGAGTTAAGACTTTGACACTAGAGACTCATGCTATGAAATGGATGCTCAACTTCTTGGCATTGAGCCTTGCCATCTTTTCTCAAGTGGGAACTGTCTTTCGAAGACATTTCCTTGGTGAGTGATTTATATGGGGGAGGACAAGATTTTTGTCTATAGGGAGGGGAAATCCTGAGCACCAAAGGCCTTGCTACTTTGGTGGAAGTTTCCTTCTCTGCCAACTGTAATGCATTCTGCTGGAGGCTAGCATTTTTGAGGCATGTTAGAGAATTTCCTTAACTTGCTGATCTCACACTTGATTCTTTAAAGTGATTTGGGATGGTCTTGGGGGCTTTCTCCCTGGCAACCTTGTCTGTTGTACAATGTGATTATCACTTTGCCTCAGGGATGAACAGTCGGCTCCTCCTAGATGTTTCATCTGGAGGTCTAATCTAAGTTTTTGTTTTCTGTGCACTGAAGATTTTCTTGGTGGGTAATCCTCCATGGATTTTCCTGATTTTTTTCTGTGGAGCTAAAGTTTTGTCACAGGTTTTGAATGGAATTTTTTTTTGAAAGAAGAGGGATTCCTTGTTTACAGCTTTTCTGAGACTCAATTTGGGTTTTCTCCATCAATGCTAAATTTCAGCTGATTTTTTTTCTGATTGGTTATACATTCTGTGTCATCATGGTCTTTGCTGGTTTTGGAAGTTATGTTGACATTTTTGTGCAGTTACTCCTTGTGGGCCTCTGGACATATCGTGCTTTAGAATGCAATTGGAATTACTTCTGATGAAGAAAAATCCATTTGGGATTATCAGTGGATTCTCTTCTGACATTTGGGTTTTTGAATGGCTTTTGGATCCCCATTCCCAATGACCTCTTTGGTTTGGTTGCTTACCATTGAAAAACTGTGCTACAACTTGCAATTTTGGCCAATTCAGTGAGGCAATTATAATTTGTGTTTGGTATTTTCTTTCTATCTCCCTATCTCATTGCCAATTAATTTATGATATTGTATTTTTCTTTTAATCCTTGAATTTTGTTTATAGATTTCTATCATGTTTTCTAAAATGTTTTGTGAGAATTCTATTTAGGAAGTCCCAGAATTTTCTAAATTGGCCCCAATGTTTTAGCTAGCCAGTAATGTGGAAACTTTAGATTCGGCAATCCAATATCTTGATTTTTTTATTTATTTTGCAACCATCCTCAAAAGTAGAAGCAGTGCGATTAATTTTTGTTTTCTTATAGCGTTTGGTTTTCTTAAATTGGCTTTGGTAAAATTTTGATTTATTTCCTTTTCTTAGATTAGAGCAAAACTTGAGTAGTGTTTCACAATTTTGGGGGGGTTCTTTTTTTTCCTGTTCTACTAATTTAGGTCTTTGGCAATGGAGAATCATGATGAGAAATGGATCCTCAATTTCTTGGCTTGTCATATTTAATCAAGGTGGGACTTTCTTTCTGAGACATTTCCTTTAAATTCTGATTTACATAAGGGTGGCAAGAGTCTTGTAATTAGGGAGGGAACAACCCTGAGCTTCAATAACCTTGTTACTTTTTGGGGGAAGTTTCCTTCTCTGCCAAATGAAATGCATTTTGGTGCAAGTTAGCCTTTTTGAGCAATGTTAGAGATTTCATACATTTCATTGCATAAAGTCATTTTTGGATCATCTTGGTGCTTTCTGCATGGAAACCTTGCCTATTTTGTAGTGGTCGTTATGCCTATTCATCAGATGGTTCTTCATTGGTATTTTATCTGTAAATCTAATGTGGTTTCTTGTTTGCTTTTTTTTTATACAGTTAAGGTAATTCTACAGGCAATCTCTTCTTAATTTTTGTGTATTTTTTTTAAATTGTCCAAAAATTTTATACCAGTTTTGGAGTTGAATTCATTTTTAATTAAATATTCCTTTTTTTTTTAAACATATTCCTAGATGTTAAAGAGACTTGTACTTAGTATTCCCTCTTTTTCTGAAATTTTGCTCATTTGCTTCTGGTTTAATTCTTCAGATTTTAGTCATCAAGTTGTTTTCACATTTGGGACATTATTTTTGCATTTGTTACACTGCCATCTTGAATACCACTTAGAATGTTTTTTTCTTCCCACCACAATTTATGAAATTTTGAAGCAACTCTTACATGTGGGATCAACATTCCT
>NW_020954715.1:6368-7244 GCF_900497805.2 Vombatus ursinus | reverse complement strand
TATGATAAGTATTATTTCTTTCAGATATATTTTTGATTCCTTTAATATGTTCTTGATATTTAGTCACTATTTAGAATCCATTAATTTTATACTTTAGATTTTGACTCATCTGCATCCTTTTGTCTAACTTTCAATATGAATCACTTTAGAAATTGCCTCATATCTCTGAGTTATAACATATTGTTTAAGTACAGATAGAACAAAGGAAAAAAATGAGAGTCCAAGGGCCCAGAGACATAATTGAGAATCTGTACCAATTGTGTCTTTGCAATTACAAATATTTAATTTCATTTTCCTATTTTAATTTAGTTATGAAAATCCTCAATATTTGGAATTTTTTTCCAGTAACTGCTGTGAAATATGCAGGAAAGTCAATGGATTTTTGTATTGTTTCAAGGCAATGTTTTTCCTGTGGTTCCTTCACTAAACTGTTTGACAATTTACCTTTCTTTTTTGGAAGATAGTTTAAGAAATTTCCCCCACATTCTTGGGTGCCTTTTCATCTTTTTCATATCTTAGGGAATTGATATTTTTTTTAAATAGAGAATTTCATCCAAATTTATCCCAATTATCTTGAATGCATGAGTAAACTATTTTTTTGATGCACTTTTACCAATCCTGTCAATTTGATGGAAGTATTGGTCACCTTATTTACCATTATTTACTTTTAATATTTTATTCTCTCTTGATTAATATGAATTATTATCAAAGAGAATATTTTTCAGAATTTGTGGGGCCATGGGAGGGGGATGTTCTATACATGTTATGACTCTGGGATGTTATTTCTCATTGAAAGTTCTTTCAGCAGTCATTTTCAGAATATCTTGTTGCTTCACATATAGAATCCTTCCTTCTGCAGTGTTGATTATCTCTTTC
>NW_020954715.1:5688-6305 GCF_900497805.2 Vombatus ursinus | reverse complement strand
CATCAACAATTTCTAACAGTGTTTTCTTTGACATTTCATTGAGAAATCCATTGAGTTTTTTCCTCAAAAATCACCCCCAGTAGGAAATAATTTAATAATACTTTTTAAAAATATAAATGCTTTAATGTAAGGAAGTTTTTCAAACATCACTTCCTCTTCAATCTCTCACTCTGTTTCTGTATTTTATCTCTTTAGATTTCTTTCTCTCTCTTTGTTTCTCATTATATCATAAAACAGAAAGTCTCATTTAACAATTCTTGTTTTCAAACTTTTCCCCACTAGCACATAAATTACACTATCCATACCATGTAAATGAAGTTGAATATTAAAATCTCTTTAAAATTCCATAAGAATTAGAAGTGGCATAATCAGCTGTTCTGCCTATATCTATAACACATAAGAGTTTAATTTTATTAGACCTGTACTGATTTTTCACATGCATTTTATACCAGAAGATCAAACTGATCAGATTTTATTAAACATTACTAAAATGAATTGAATCTTATCCTTGGCAGTTTTAAACAGCTTTACTCAGGTAACATTTGACTATGAGAAATATTTGGAGAAAACCTCCTCAACTTGAATCCATTTAAAAAAAAACATGTTACTTCAGGGAT
>NW_020954715.1:4519-5593 GCF_900497805.2 Vombatus ursinus | reverse complement strand
TTAATTCATTTTGTAAATTGTTAAGACATTTCAATCTTACTTAGAGGATTTGTTCAGAATGTACTCTATTTTGTTTTTCCTATTTCTACTCAGATTTTCTGAATTACAATGGAATTCATTGATTGATGTTTGCTACTTAGTTGCTAAGAACATTTTCTAAGTGTTATAACATGTGCAAACTTTTTTTGTTTGTTTCATTATATGTGTAAACTTCTTAGAACAAAATGCTAATTTTCCTATATGAACAACTGATGTATCTATTTTTTCCAATGCCACAGAGCAATATCTTCAAAAATAAATTTACACAGTTATCTTTAAATACCAAAATAACATTTTCACAGCAGTATTCAACATTTTGGTGTTTATGAACACTGCAATGAATCTAGAAACCACTACAATATTGATTTTTTTCAGTGGGTTCTTTCATTTTAGAGTTTGTTTTAAAAAATAATTTCTATAAAAGGAGCACTTCAAAGGCCTAGTGAAAGTCGCCACTCTTATTGGACCCAATAAGGAATTCATTGTTTTTCTTTTGACATGGTGTAACAAAGTATAGAACAAGTAGACATCCTTTTGTAGCTCCTGTACCTAGTGAAATACATTTATCTTAATGATCATGCATTTTTTTTGTTAGACTGGATTGTTCTTATGAGTAGTCTTCATTTTTTCTTTAACTTGGGTATAACACAAATATTACTATTCACCTTGTGAATGAGATATACTGAATGTTATCAACTTCTGGTGAAATACGTGACTATCTGGGTGAGTAAGCTGCAATTTTCTTGTCTTTGTGTTTTATGCTGTGTTTCTGGCCTTTTCCAGATGAGGTATTCCAACAAAAGTTTGCAGGAGGAAAAAACATACAGTTATGAAAATAAGCTAGACAAAGCCAGATATGGTCAACTGATACTGGAGGGAACTAAGGAAAGTTGAGGTGAAATTGCTGCACTGTGAGAGAAGGAATCACGCTTGAAAGAACCCTACAAGTTGTTGAAATGAATCAGCATCATGGGTATACATAGGCAGGTGGGACTGCAGACAGCTTTGACCCAGAATTGAACCCATCATATTAGT
>NW_020954715.1:3060-4483 GCF_900497805.2 Vombatus ursinus | reverse complement strand
AGGAAAAACAATACACTTAAGTCTGTCCTTAATCCTCTTTCCTCAGAATCTCAGAAAATAGCCATGAAGAATCTAGGAGAAAGTAAGTGAACAGAAGATTAAAGGAGCATCAGACAGTGAGCAGCACTTTGGTAGAAATTCAGATACCATCTTCTCCTCAACAAAATTATACTTGGGGTTCTGGAAGAATGTATTGTAATGAATATTGTAAGAAAAATATCCTAATTGCCAGAATCATACAAATCAGACCTTGTTGCTATAGATGTAATATGGTTTATAGGAGACATGAACTAGGATGAAATTAGATGCCCTGAAAGGAGGGCTGAATGGACTCCCTGGACCATCTACCTTTGGAACTTACCATACTGTGCACACTGAATCAATATTCTAAAATTCATCTTTGGCAAGAATTGCATGCCCTGAATACCAGCCATTCCCCAGTTGGTCAATAGTCAAAGGATATGAACAGGCTGTTTTCAGATGAAGAAATCAAAGGTATCTATTGGCATAGAAAGAAGTGCTCTAAATCTTTTGATTTGAGATATGCAAAGTAAAGCAACTCTGAAATACCACCTCAGACCAAGCAGAGTGTCTAATGTGACAAAAAAGGTAAATGATAAACACTGGAGAGGATGGGGGATAACTGGAAGACTTATCCATTGTTGGTGGCATTGCGAACTGGTCCAACCATTCCGGAAATCAATTTGGAACTATGTCCAAAGGGTAACCAAAATGCCTACCCTTTGATTCAGTCATATCACTATTAGGTCTGTATACCAAAGGATCATAAAGGAGGGAAAAGGACCTACAGGAGCAAAAATATTTACAATTGCCCTGTTTGTGGCAGCAAAATTTGGAAACTGAGGGAATGTCCATCAATTGGGGAATGGTTGAAAAAGCTGTGTTATATAAATTTGATGGAATTCTTTGTGCAAGAACAAATGATGAAAGACAGATTTCAGAAAATTCAGTTAATACTTGTAATGAGCAGAACCAAGAAAACATTGTGCACAGGCTCAGCAATGTTGTGTTATGATGAACTATGCATTCTCAGGAACATAATGATTCAAGATATGTACAAATGATTCATGAAGGAAAACACCATACATATCCAGATAAAGAAATGATGAAATCTTATTGCAGATAGAAGCATATTTTTTATTCACTTACTTGATTCTTGTTTCTCATGTTTTTATCTGTTTCTTCTTTCACAATTGTTTCTAACATGGAAATATTTTCAAGTGATAACACATGTATAAACCAAATCACTGCCTATCATTTTCAAAAGAGGGGAGGGGAGAGAGAAAAGAAATATTTGGAACTCAAAACCTTGTACAAATGAATGCTAAAAATTCTCTTGAAATGTAACTGGGGAAAATAAAATACCATTTATAAGTAAATGAAATTTAATTTTTTTAAAAAG
>NW_020954715.1:2532-2970 GCF_900497805.2 Vombatus ursinus | reverse complement strand
AATAAAATGTCATATTCTGAGAAGGCAGCTGAGGAAGTGGGTTGTTTATGGGCAAAAGGTTATTTCAGGCTAAGAGAACATGCTTAAGGAAACAGCTGTCTTACCATATATCAGCCTTTCTTGCCAAGGTCCTGATGATATTGTCTAAAACCTTCTACCATTAAAACAATCAGATAGTCCTCTCATGGTAGTACCAAAGAAGGAAAAAAGAAAAGAGCAATAGAACATAAATAAAATGAAAATGAGAATGTGGAGGAAGAAAAAACTCAAAAGTTATAAGGCTTTCCTTCCTCCTTCAGACTAAATGTCAAAGGCTCACAATTTAGGCCATGTGATGGGGGATGCCACTTCTTTGAAATTCAGTATAGGCTTCCTCATGCAAAGTCAGGATGATGGCCCATAGCACACAAAAGAACATAAGAGCCATAGAACAGTTTG
>NW_020954715.1:859-2496 GCF_900497805.2 Vombatus ursinus | reverse complement strand
ACCTGCCATGGAATCACAATTTGCTTTTCCTGTTGTCATGTGATCATAATGAACAAAAGCAGCTCCTAGAACATCAAGACCTCTCCGTACACACTTCTGATAGAGTTGACAATTTTTCCTTCTGCCTCAAGACTATGTGATGTAGAATGGCTAATGGGTCATCAACCTCTGGCATCAAATGACTTTGGGAACTAAAAAACGGCACAGTGGTAGACTTAAGCCAGGGACCATTACCAACACCCACTAAATGTTCCCTGGCTTTACTACCAATATGAACCCCTCCTTGAAACCTACCAAATATTTCCACAGAAGAGGCCACTGTAGAAGCCCTGTCAACTTCTGTAATAGCTAGACTTTTCTTCACCACATCTTGTCAATCAGAATTACTACAAGTTGAGAAGGACTCTCAGTTAAATACAGGTCCACCATAGTTATAAAGAAAAATTTCACCTCTACCTTTTTGTGAGAAACAAGATGTCCCCTGACAATATCACCTCCCCATTTCTGGGAAGGAATTTTCTTAAATATGCCAAAGAAAAGCATGTCTGCTAAGTGAAGTAGGGGAGAGGACCTGAGCTACTAGGGCAACGGATGTGGAACTCCTGTTGGACTTTTTTTTTTCATATAGATCATGCAGTGTTCTTTGAACACCTCATGTTACCCATCAAGGATTACATATACTTCTTCCAATCTCTTTTAGCAGAGATTTTGATTGGAGCTGAGAAAAGCTGACAGCTCCTTTTTGGGACATGGACACCACATCAATTCAAATTAACACTCCAAAGAAGGCCAATCCTGAAACTTTGTAAAAAGAAATTTGACTTGAGTTAGCAACATCAAGGGAACCCATTTATTCTGAATCCCACCAAAATATTAAAATTGTTTGACAGATATTTTCTGAGTAACTTAGTAATTTTTGTTAATATGACCAGCATATTTATTCATAGAAGGTTGGTCATTTGGCTACCTGTCTTATAATGAAATCTCCCATGGCTTTGGCCTCACTGTTTTCATACACTTTGAAGAGTAGATGTTCCTCACAGTGGTCATCAGCTCTGATTGGTTAGCAATTCATGAGAGAATGAATATTACAATGAGAAAGTGGGCTATATTACAATGAGGGCCTTGCATATTTGACATGGATCACCCAATTCTTGGTCAAAAAGGCTTATCAACTTCCCATATCATCTTTGTGAATAAAAAAGAGAGGATCCACATTTTCTCAGACCCGTCTGAACAAATACAGTCAACAAATTTAGTATTTCTTTTACTGTCTTTGATTAGATCTCAGCCATCCTGGCTGTATCAGTGTTTTGGAAAGAGTTCCCACACTGGATGATTTCTGGAGGAGAAAATAAAAAAAGGGGAATAACCTTAGTTCTAATTCAATAAATAGTTGATGATACAAGAGAAATGATTTTTGCATGTCTCCATCTCACTATACCAACTCAGATGTAGTTCAGCATTAGCCTAAAAGATCTATTTTTGTTGCATTTATATTGAGCATCTAACATGATAGTAGAAATGTGCCATAAAAGAATCAGGGACGTAAGCGATAACATTTCCCTAACTTCATATCAATTCAAGACAAAAGTTACATAGAAAGCCAATTTTATTGAGAGACCAAGTTTCCTCAA
>NW_020954715.1:0-817 GCF_900497805.2 Vombatus ursinus | reverse complement strand
CACTAACTGATATTACAAACACTTTATCAAGAGTTTTAAGTATGGGGCTTATAAAGGGAAATGATTTGAGAGTAAGAAGGGAAAAACATCAATTGCATTGATTTAAATAAAGGAGGTTGTCTCTCCTCTTAAGGATGCTTGAGAGATAAAAGATGCATTGGCAAAAGGGAAATTATCTTTGAAAAAAATGTTCATTTGAGGCTCAGAAGTCTCATCTCATACAGCTCTCTTCTTCCTGGCACACCGTCTGATGCAGCTCTTTGGTTTGGGTAGAGTGTCTGAACAGTTCTTCTCTTCTCAGGTCACTTGTAAAAATGCTCTTCTCTGCTTAAATTTCTACAAAATTGTTGTTAACATAATGTTAATTTTCCTTTGCCAAGAAACAAGTCAAATAGTGAATGTTAGATCAACACATGTCCCTACTATTAAAAAAATTTGGAAACTTTTAGACCAGACAATTGATATTTTTACATTAGTCAATTGTCAAGTTGATATATGAAATCTCATCTCAAATATAAATTGAAAATTAGAATTTTGCTACTTGGCATTATTCATTCCCCAATTAGGAGGATGAGAAACTGTTAAGGAATTATTAAAAGAAGATTTTTTTATTCAAAGACAGACTTCAAAATAAAAATGAATTCATTCAAAAGTTGTTGGATTGTATACAATTGTAACCAAAGGTTCCAGGATGATTATGTGTAGATATAGATATATTATTCAATGTGTACACACACACACACACACACACACACTCACACACTGAATAATCAATTTTGAAACTATGCTTGTCAAGTAAGTTGTTTATAATAGAATA
>NW_020954714.1:10267-12000 GCF_900497805.2 Vombatus ursinus | reverse complement strand
AATGAATTTTACAGGGCTAAAGCACATTCTTTTCATTTTTTGTTCCCTGAGAACAATTCCTTCAGCTCATTAAGGGCATTTTTTTCTCTATTTGTTGCTTCTCTGAGATAGCTCTGCCATGATCTCGTTCATGTAATGAAAAATGATTATAGTGTTGCCAAATCCCATGTAGTTAATATGGGTGGGTACCCTGTGCAGGCTTTGTGGCAGCTGTGTCTTGGATGACATTGTCCTCCTTACATTGTGCTTGCCACACATAACTGCTATTGAATCCTATCTCTTTTACAAAATGATTTATTCATTTTTAAGATTTAAGAAATATTCAGTTCCAAATTCTCTTTGTCCCTTAGTTCTTCCCCTCAGCCACTGCCAAGGTGAGCAATATGATACCCATTATGCATCTGAAATAATGCATTACATATTTTCATATAATGATGCCTTTAAATTAACTGAGAAAAATAAAGAAAGCGAGAAAATTATAATTCATTTTGTACTCAGAGTTCATCAGTTCATTCTCTGGAGGAGGAGAGCAGTTTTCATCCTGAGTCCTTTGCAATTGTCTTGGATCATTTTATTGATCAGAGTGTCTAAGTCTTTCACAGTCCATCATCATTATCTTATTTCTCTTATTGTACAATGATCTCCTAGTCCTGATCACTTCATTTTGCATCAGTGTGTATAGATCCTCCAAAGTTTTCCTGAAACCACATTTTTTCTTATAGCTCAATAGTGTTCCATCACAATATATACCTCACCTTGTTCAGTCATTCAGTAATTGATAGGTATCCTCTCAATGTCCAATCCTTTGCCATCACATAAAGAGCATCTATAAATATTTTTGTACATATAGGTTTCTTTCCTTTTTCTTTGATCTCTTTGTGACACAAATGTAGTAGTAATAGTATTCCTGAACCAAGGTACCCACAGTTTTGTATTCCTTTGGATTATATTCCAAATTGTTCTCCAGAATGGTTGGACCAGTTTAGAACTCCATCAACAATTCATTAATGTTCCCTTTCCTCCCACAATCCCCTCCAACACTTTTCATTTCTGATAGGTGTGAGTTGTTACCTCAGAGTAATTTTAATTTTTATTTCCCTAATCAATATTGGTTTAGACTATTTTTTCATACAACTAGAGCAAAATTTGATTTCTTCTACTGAAAACTACCTATTCATATCCTCTGCCAACTGGGAAGTGCCTCTAAATTTTGTAAATTTGACTCAGTTCCCTACATACTTTTGTAATAAGACCTTTATTTGAAAAACTTGCTTTAAATTTTTTTGTTATCACTTCATTGGCCATAGCACTTTTTACAAAATGTAGTTTCCTAAATTATGTCATTTAATTAGGTCCACTTTTGCTTTTGCTTTGTCTGAAGTCATGATTTCTACCCCTGCCTTTTTTGTGTCTGTGATAGCATAATAGATTCTGCTTCACACCCTCATTTTAACCCTTTGTGTGCATCTTTCAGTTTAAAATGTTTCTCATAAACAACATATTGTTGAATACTGGTTTCTAATCCATTCTGCTATCTGCTTCCACTTTATGATTGAGTTCATCCCATTCACATTCAAAATTGTGATTACTTTTTACTTCTCTCCATTCTACATTCTTCTTTTTCCTTCTCTTTCTCTCTTTATTCTGTCCTTCCTCAAAAGTCTGTTTTGTTTCCTACCACTGACTGCCTTAATTTTCCATCCATTTTATCCTTCCTGCTCCCTCCCCCACCC
>NW_020954714.1:8639-10221 GCF_900497805.2 Vombatus ursinus | reverse complement strand
AGAGAGAGAGAGAGAGAGAGAGAGAGAGGGAGAGAGAGGTTTTCCTTCTTTGAAGCAATTCTGAGTAAAGTTAGATTTAAGCATTGACCACCAACCCTTTATTGTAAAAGCTTTCCCTATATTTTCCCCAATACTGTAAAAACTCTTCCTTGTATGTCTCTTTTAGTTGGGAAAAATTTTCCCATTCTTCCTTTCCCTTCTCACTTCTCCTTCTTCTCAGTGTATTCTTCTTTGTCACTCCTCCATTTTTTAGATCATTCAAACATAATCAACTCACACTCATGCCCTCTGGTGGACTACCTGAAAGCCATGAAAAAAAGAATCCTATCATGTTTCATATCCATCATATTTCAAGAAATCATAGACGATGTGCACTGATGTCTTAGGTCTAGAGGGTAAAATATGAATTGATAGAATCCACCAATAATCTCCAGAAAGTGATCTGAAAATGAAAATTCCCATGGATGTTATAGCCAAATTCCTTTTTCTAACTGTCTGAATAATGATAATGATATGTGGAGTTACATGTGTCATTTTCCTGTATAGGAATGTAAATAGTTTAACCTTATTGAGCCCCTTATGATTTCTGTTTCATGTCGATCTTTTAAATTTTCTCTTGAGTCTTGTGCTTGAATGTCAAATATTCTATTCAGCTTTGATTTTTTTCATGAAGAATACTTGAAATTCCTCTCATTAAATATCCAATTTTCCACCCTAAAGATTTCCTTTTTTTTTTTTTTTNAGAATACTTGAAATTCCTCTCATTAAATATCCAATTTTCCACCCTAAAGATTTCCTTTTTTGGTAGATTCTATAAATTCATATTTTGCCCTCTGGACCTAAACATCAGGGCACATCCTGAATTTCTTGAATTATATAGGATCCTTTTTTCCCATGGCTTTCAGGTAGTGCACCAATTTTGAAATTATTTCTCTTCTATCTATTTTCCAGGTCAGTTGTTTTTCCTGTGAGAGATTTCCCATTTTTTCCCCATTTTTTATTCTTTTGACTTGTTTTCTTATTTCCTGATGTCTCATGAAGTCATTAGCTTCCAGTTGCTCAATTCCAATTTTTAAGGAGTTATTTTCATCAGTGAGCTTTTGTACCTCTTTTCCCATCTGACCAATTCTGCTTTTTAAGGAGTTTTTTCTTAAGTGAATTTTTGTGCCTCTTTTGCCAATAGGGCAATTCTATTTTTAAGGTGTTAGTTTCTTCAGTATTCTGAGGCTGTGAACCTCAATTCCTGGCAGAATGGCAATGCTGTTGAAAGCACCAGGGATGTTGGGAGGTGGGGTGCTTTGGGAGAAGTCAAGATGAGGAGCTTTGTATAATGCTTGAGGTCTTTGAGACGACTAGCAGACATAATTGTGAAATAGTGTAATTGTATAGTTCATGATATGGGACTGAAACCAAAGAGAGATGTAGGCCTAGATCTCTAGATGTAACAGTGAGAGAGAGAGAGAAGTTCATAGGAAAACTTGAAGGTAAGAAGGTCTCTGTAAGGAGTAAAGAGAAGAGCTCATAAAACAGGGGGTCTGCCATAATTAATCATGGCTTGAATTGTGGTCTAGGTAAGGCAACT
>NW_020954714.1:0-8548 GCF_900497805.2 Vombatus ursinus | reverse complement strand
CTTGGACAGGGCAGATTGAAGAGCAGATTTGGATAGAGCAATAATGAGTCTACTTCCCCAGGCCTCCGCTAGAGAGCAATGTTGCAAGTTGTACTGGCTGTACAAGCAGCTGAAGGGGATAGGATCCACCCAAAGGACAAGGCTCCTTGACAACATTTAGACTTGGTCTATGACTCTATTCTGCAGTCTTTTTTTTTTGTTTGTTTTTTGTTTTGGCTAGGCGATGAGGTTAAGTGACTTGCCCTGGGCCACATAATTAGTAAGTGTTATGTGTCTGAGGCCAGATTTGAACTCAGGTCCTTCTGAATCCAGGGCTGGTGCTCTATCCACTGTGCCAGCTAGCTGCCCCTGTAGTCTTTTTGTTGTGCCATTCAGGTGCTGTGCTCTAGAACTTAAAATTTGATAACAAAATTGTGGATGATAGCTACACAAGCAGTGGGCTAATCCATACTCTGCCAGTCATCAGGGACACTTTGGATCTGGAAGTGATGAACCATGAGCATGAGGTGATGAACATGTAAATCTTTGAGGAATGTTGAAGACAAAAAGCCTGTTCAAGTGGGCACAGATTTGGGAAGGGGGCCACAGCTCATAGGGAGAAATGCTTTGCTTTCATTAAAGTGGGGCCTGAATGAGTATAGTGAGGTCAAGAAGGAGACATGAAAACAGTTTAGTTAAACCAATGGAATAAGTTTATTAGAACATTTTATTAGATACTCCAGACATGGTGTAGAAGAATGGAGCAAACTTGCTGGAAATGAGCTGTTGCTGGGGAAATTTCCATCAGGAAAGGTGAGATTCTGTATCATTTCCAGAAGGATGGGTCCTGCTGCTTCTCAGTTCCTTCCACTTCACTTCCATGAGTCATATATATTGATTCCATGGCCCTCTTGTGGTAGCTCTTCCATGCTACCCAACCTTAGAAGCTGATGGAATTTGATGTTCTTAGAATGGCATGGACTTAGACCAAAGCAGGGCAGGACAAGTTGCCATGATAGGCCAAGAGCAAATGGTTTTCAGTAGAAGCCATAGGAATAATACCTTCCATAGCGAGATGGGTGGCAGCAGCCATAGCCATAGCCACAGCCACCATAGCACAGGCCTCTATAGCCCAAACTGCCAAAGCCATAGCCTAGGCCATGGAAACTGCCATATTCACAGTCATAACCAGAGCCAATGCCATAGCCCAGGGCCCCAAAATAGCTGCCATAGTAACTCATTGTGACAGGATTCATGGTTTTGGACGGATGTCAAAGGTAGGTTGGATGAGTGGGTACAGCTCCATCTACACTGGGACTTGTATACACTTCCAGCAGGAGGTGTGGCAGATACATGGCAGAAATGCATATTTCTCATTAATAAACTTGCCAGGGGAAAATCACATTCTTATCATTGTTTGCTCCTAGAGAATCATTCTCCCATCTCATTAAGGATGTTTTCTCTCAATTGGCTTTTTCTCTAAGAAGGCTCTGCCCTGGTCTTATTCCTGTAATGAGAATTATTGTAATGTTCCTAATTTCTTTATAGTTAATATGACTGGAAGCCTACCCAGGCTTCAGGGTAGCCATCTCCTGGGTGGCACTGTCTTTCTTCATTATAATTGTCTCTCTGGGGTTCTGATTCTTTCAAGAGGTGGTTGAATCCTGTGTCTTAGTCAGTGCTATTTGAGACTGAATTGACAGAATCATGCAACTTTCAGGTTGGAGTTGAAATGGTAGTAGGTCACCAGTGTATGGAACAGGTCAATCAAACTTCCATTTCCAAAGCACCCCAAGCACCAACCATCTCTCCAGTACTTGTACTGTGACAACAACAGTGCTCAGGGATTCAACAGGGTCCCTGCACTTGGGCAGCTCTTAAGTTCCTAGTCCAGTGAGGACATGAACATAGTAAGGTACCTGCCACAAACATGGATGCTTGATGGAAGAAGATCTCAGAGGCAGGGACATAAGCTTCTGGTGAAAAAGGGTAAGGGCACTTGTTATGTTTAGAATTGGAGCTGAAGCTCAAAGGCAGCAGCAAAAGTCAGGGAAGGGAAGCAGAGCAATCTGAGCAGGTTGGATAGCAAGCCAATTCAAAGGCAAGCAGAAGGAATATGCAGTATATCAATTGTAGCCGGACTGGAACATGGGGAGGGGGAAATAAAGTATACCAAGACTGGAAGGAAAAGAATTGGTCAGTTTATGAAAATAGTGAAGTTCCAGAGAAAGGTATTGACTTTAACCAGCAAAGTTTAAGATGCTAAGGGAGTTTACCAGACTACATGTGCAGAGCCTCAGGCTTTTGCAGATTGGAGGGGGAGTGGAGTAAGATGAATATTTCAGGGAAATCTGTTGGGCAGCTGAATGGCTGATGGATTGTGCTGGGGAGATGACTGGATTGGGAGGCCAATTGTAAGGCTTCTGCCGAGAGATATTGAGGACCTAATCTAAGGTGGGGTCTGTGTGAAGCTGCCACGTCCAGAGAAGGATAGGTATGCCATGTTAGAAAGAATAAGTTTTACCAATTGATTGGATAAGGGCAGTGAGACAGAAACATCAAGTACTCCCCAAGGGTCAGAACATGAGTTACTGGCAGCAAAGGGGTGCTATTGAAAGTAATAAAGGGATAGGGAGAGGTACAATGCTTTTCAAGAGGCAGATGAAGAGCTGTATTTTAGATTTGGGGGCTTTGAGTTGACTAAGGAATATCAATTTGAAACTGTGCAATTGGACACTTCATGATGTGGAACTGGAGCTCAGGAGAGATGCAGACCTGGGTCTGGAGATATGGCAGTGAGTGGCAGAGAGAAGGTCTCTCAAGTCCTGAGATCTGAAGGAGTATCTACTCTTTGACCAGTGGAGAAAGCATAATAGTGATAAAAGAGAAGACAGAACTTGTCAGGTGTCAGCCACAATGACATGACATGATGATGAGCCAGTTAAGATGAGCAAGAAGGAACAGTGGGAAGGGCAGTGTCAAGCACACTGGGGAGCACCAGTTGGCCAGCAGTGTTCAATGCTGAAGGCAGATCAAGAAGAAGGAAGATTCAATAGAGGCCACTAGTTTTGATAAAATCACTGAGCACTTTGGAGAGAGCAGTTTCTTTTGAAGGTGGGAGTCAGGCACCATATATCTAAGACTTTCAAAGATGTTGGAAAGAAGGCAGGCAGAGATTCTGAGTAACTTCCAATGAATGCACTTCAGCCACAGACTATCAAAATGTGGAAGTACTAGGAAGTGCTGATAATGTGAGATTGAGTAAGATAATGCATTCTGTGCATATATAGACAACCAGCTGAACAAATGAGTGCAGGGGAAATTCTGGGCTGGGCCAGTGAATTTCAGAGAGAAGGGAACTGAGCCCAAAAGAACTGAGGAGATCATTGACTGAGAGAGTGTAGTGGAAAGAAGGCAGGCTGTAGCTCTTAGGTTGCAGAGCATTTCAGAAAGACTCCAAATGAGCAGAAGAAAAGTGAGCTCAATGTTGTTGGGGCAGCTTCAGGTGTCTCCTCTGTTTTCTCTGATTCAAACATTTCACAACTCCACTCTAAAGGATAAATAAGCCCAGTGGGATATTGCATGACAGTCACAAATCCCACTGTGATTGAGATTGCAAGAAGAGGGGCACAAGGGAGAAGAGCTCAGGAAATTGGAGGTGGTGGTCCTCCTGCAGCATGTGCTGCTCAGTGCGTGGCTTGTCTTTGGCTGAAAGTTAGAGCACACAGAAGAATCCACACTAGGTGCCAGAATGGTGTCCATCTCAAGCCTATGAGACTCACTTAAAAGATCTAGAGGTCTGGGGCTTAAAAGACTCTTGGGGGAGGATGATACTAGCTCTTTTAGGGAATTTTAATAGCCATCCCATTGTACAGGTATTACATGTGTTCTGGGAGGCAGATTTAGATTTAGGGGCAGTATTTTGACCCCCCAAAGTGATTTTTTTTGCCTTACTAAAGAGAATGAAATATTCTCTATCACATGAGAGCTGTCCAAATCAAAAACAGTCCTCTTGATTCACTGGTTTCCACAGAAGAGGCCTCTATAGAATGTTTCCTGACAAAGGATTGGATGGATCATTTGGCGATATGTTATAGGAGGAATTGAATACAGGCCTGCTGAGCCATTTTTGTTTGAAAAACCAGTAGATCCACAGCAACTGTGATGCTCTTTGTGAATGGAGAATAAGAGCTAAGAGCTATATAGAGTAAAGAAAATTAATTTCAGGATAATAAAGAGTGGGAGGCATGAGATCCGTTGGTAATGGCCCTTGCATTGTTTCCTCCACTGCTTGAAACACAAGTTTAGTCAATAAAAATTCATTATGCAGCCACTATCTGTCAGATAGAGTGCCAGGCTCTGGCTTTCTCTTCAAGGATCCATCTGAACATGTGATGATTGGCCTTGGGAAATAGGAGGATCTAAATCTCTCAGTAAACACCTGGTGTTGGTTTAAGCAATAGCCTTTGCTATAGGATATCATCCTGAGTGCAAAGGATTATTGTTATGCCAAGCTCTGTGCACAGACTGCTTCTTAGGCCTTAGCCCTGGAAAATTGGGCATCTCCAAAATATTTTGACATTATCAATAAAGCAGATGTTTTCTTTTCATGCTTGTTTAAGTTGATTGGAAAGTTCATATGTTTGAATGGTTTTCAAGACATTCTTTCAAAAATGAGTCCAATGTCCCTTTGGATTTGCAGGCCTCAGGAGGAGGGCAGTATTGTGAGTTGGACTGATAGTACAGGTGACTGGAGTAGATGGGAACCACCTGTGAAGGAAGGTTCCATGACAACGTTCAAGCTTGGCATATGACTTTCTTCTGAAGTCTTTATGGAGTGCCGTTCACTTGTACCATACTACAAAACTTCAAATTGATCAATGAAAACAAAGTGGTGAAAGATAACTAGAAAATATCAAGCCAAAAAGATCAAGCCAAATTCTGATAGTCATCAGAGACACCTTGGATATGAAAGTCATGAGTCATAAACATGGGGCCATGAACATATAAATCTTTGAGAAACTTTGAAGATAAAAACCCTGTCCACATATGCACAGAATGTGGGAGAAGGGCCATGCTTATAGATAACTTCCTTTGCCTTTGGTAAATTGGGGGCTGGAAGTTATGAAGCAGTATAATTTAAATACTGCAGAACTGAAATTTTAGAAAGACACTTATTAAGAAAATAATATTGTTTTTTTTCCAAGAGAAATCTAGAGAGGTATCCCTTCATTGTAAAGGATGAATTGGAGACCAAAAATGTTACAATAATATGGAAACTTAAGTCAAGATTGAAAAATCTCTTCACATGTAAGGCTGAAACCCATGTAGAAAGGGGTCAAGAAGGAGAGGTAAAAAAAGTTTAGCTATTTCAGTGAAACAAGTTTATTAAAAAATCATAACAGATATCTAAGCCATGTATATCAGGGCTGAGCAAACTTGCTGGGAATGAATTGTCGTTGGTGGAGTCTCTTCATGAAGGTGAGATTCTGCATCATTTCCTAGAAGGACAGGTCTTGTTGCTTATCAGTCCCTGCCACTTCCCTTCCCTGAGTGCTCCATAGGCATTCTAAGATGCTCTCCTATACCACCCAGCTACAGAGGCAGATGGAATGTGATGTCCTTATAATGCCATGGAATTATGCCAAGTTGGGTTGCACAAGGATTCCATGACATGGCAGGAACAGGTGGTTTTTCAGTAGAAACCAGAAGAATAATACCTTCCCCAGCTAGATGGGCGGTAGCCATAGCCATAGCCACCATAGCACAGGCCCCCATAGTAGCTGCCATACTAGCTCATTGTGTCAAGATTCACGAATCTGGACAGATGTCAGGGTTTAGTTTGTGTGAGTAAGTACAGCACCATGTACACAGGGACTTCCAGCAGGAGGTGTGGTAGATTTGTTCCAGAATTGCACAATTCCCATTAATGATCTTGCCAGGATAAAACCACATTCTTTTCATTGTTTGTTGCCTGAGAAGAATTTCTCTAGTTTACTAAGGGTGTTTTCTCTTGATTTGTTGTTTATTTATGAAGATTCTACCAACAATATCATTTCTGTAATGAGAAATGATTCTAATGTTGCCAATACCTATGTGGTTAATGTGGTTGGTGCTTTACTCAGTCTTCATGGCAGTCCTCTCCTGCGAACATCATCCTCATTTCACAGCTTGATGGCCTGACCATCTGATTCTTTTTTTTAAAAATCAATTAATTAATTATTTTTTAGTCTTCAACATTGACTTTTTTATGATTTTGCATTCCAAAAATTTCCTCCTCACTCCCCTTCCTCCTTCTCAAGATGGCATGCAATCTGATATAGGCTTTACATGGACAATCATATTAAACATATTTCCACATTACTGACCTTCTGATTCTTTAAGTGTGCTGTGAATTCTATTCCTTTTGATCAGTGCTATTTGAGAATGAAGAGACAGCAAGTTTTAGATTGAAGTTGAGATAATCATAGAAAAAAAATGTATGGAATGAGTGAATCAAACAACCATTCCAAAAGCACTAAAACACAAACCAGCTCACCAGTGTTTAGATGCTACCAGCCATTGTTGTAATGGCTAGGGTTACAAAGAAATAGAGTCCCTGTCTTCAGGCAGGATAATGAAGGATAATGAAAAGATGAAAGCAAAGCACCTGCCACAAACATGGAAAGTTGATGGGGGAAGATCTCAGAGGCAAAAGCAGAAGCCTCTGGGGCAATGGGATAAGGCCACATATCATAGATGGTATTAGATCTAAAACTCTCTTGGACCAGTAAAAGTCAGAGGAGACAGGAAGATAGAGAGGATGCTTGGCAGAGAAGGCTGACAGGCATGGCAAAGTTAAGTAGAATGGACATGAAGTACCTTTTCTAAGTGAAAGCACGCAAACCATCATGAGCAGGACCATAAAATTTAGGGAGAATTAAGTATACTTAGACTGGAAAGGTAAGAAGGGGCCAGCTGTTGAAGAGGGTGAAACACTAGACAGAGAGTATCTCTTGAAACCAGTACAAAACAGGAAGTAATGAGTTTACAAGGTGTTGGTGTGGCGATTTGGGATTTTGGGTGGTTAGAATGAGAGAGGAGTCAGAACAGTTTTTTAGAAAGATCCCTTGGTCAGGTGATCAGAGAATGGATTTGGGTGGGAAGAAGATTGAGCAGGGAGACCAATCAAAGGATCTTGCAGAGAGGTGCTGTGAAGGCTGATCTAAGATGGGGACCCTATGAATAGAAAGAAGTATTTGGATTCCAGAGATGTTGGGAAGACAGAAAAGATAAGTTTTGCTGACTGATTGGATAGGTCTGATGTTACTGAAAGGTCAAGACCTTTCCCAACTCTATGGACCTGATTTCCTGGCTTGATGGAAGTTCTCTTGAAAGCTGTAGAGAAGTTTTGAATAGATAGGTTACTTTTGAAGAGTCAGGATGAGGAGATCTGTTGTACAGTTGGGGGGTTTTGAGATGTGTAGGGGACATGAAGTTAAAATTGTCCAATCAGACAGTTCATGATGTGGAGCTTAGGAGAGATTTTTGCCTGAATATGGAGATATATTAGTGAGTGGCAGAGAGCAATGTGCCCTGAAACTCTGAGGGCTGAGGAAGGTCTATTCTGTCACTGAAGAAGAGAGCTTAGTGGAGAGGACAGAAAAGAGATAAAACCTTAGGATTCACTCTATAAGCATCAGATGAGAAGACAATTGGCTAGCTTACACCACTGGAAAAGAACAATTGGGCTAGAAGCACAGTGTCATGCAAATCCAAGAACACCAGTTGGCTGGCATTTTCAAAAGCCAAAGGATCATCAAAGGGAAGGGAGATTCAGAAGATGCCCTTAGTTTTGGCCAGGAGAATATGACTATGAATTTTGGAGTTTCTCTTGAATGTTAGTATCAGGAACCAGATATCTAGGACTTTCAAAGACAATGAAAGAAGAGCAGGCAAGGGACCCTGAGTAGGCTCCATTGATTATAGTATATATAGAAGTACTGAGAAGTGTTGCTAATATGAGTTTGGGAAAGATCATGCATTCTGGGCATAGGTAGACAGCCAGCTGGACAAGTGAGTTCAGGTGAAATGGTGGTCTGGAAATTAAGATGGGGCAGTGATTGTCAGAGAGAAAGTAACTGAGCCAACTGCAGATGAGGATCTCACTAATTGAGAGAATGTAGTAGAGAGAAGAGAAGGCAGGCTGTAGCTCTCCAGTTGTGGAACATCTCAGAGAGACTAACTGATTGAGAGGAAAATCAAGTCAAAGTTCCAGGGACAGCAATAGACATCACATCTCTCCTCCCAGCTTCTAAATCTCCCACAACTGCTCTCCAAAGGATAAGGAACCTAATAGGATGTCATATGACAGCTAGACACCCCACATGACCACTGTGAGATTTCATGCAGAAGAGCATAAAGGACTAGAATTCAGGAAAATGGAATTGATGGCTCATCTCTAGCCTGCTCTGCTCAGTGCATGGTTGGTCTTTGATGACTTGTCCAATTTCTTTTTCTAATATTGACTTATTTAAGTGTTTTATTTCTTTTGTTAATTTGGGTAATTTATATTTCTGTAGATATTCAA
>NW_020954713.1:7546693-7589703 GCF_900497805.2 Vombatus ursinus | reverse complement strand
CAGCCCCGTGCGCCCCTCAGGCCCACGCCTGCCCGCTTCTCCACACGCTTCGTCCCTTTAGAGGGAGAGCGTGGGGCGACGGGCCCAGGCAGCCAATCCTGGAACAGCACGAGCGCTTGTGGGCGGGGCCTTCTGGAGCTGGGCCCGAGTAGAGCGCGGTTACACTACAAGGTCGTACCTGGGTCATGTCCGTCCGCACAGGGAAGGAAAAGAGATCCTAGGGCTAGACTCTTCTATCCGCCCAAGTAGGACGAGGTCCTGAAGAATGGTGGCTAGATTGTGGGTGGGGGATGTCGTGGAATTTTACAAAGAGAAGAAGAGGGGATAATTACTCCATGTGGGGGTCCTGGAGAGTAGGAGATGGCGGAGTGATCGAAGTGACGGGAATCTCCAGCACGTGCTATAATTAGAAGGGCTCTAAAGAGGCGAGCGAGGCAGTGGAGGTAGGAAGGGTGGCACCCGGGAAGGAGGAGGAGGAGAAGAAAAAGAAGAAGAAGAAGAAAGAGGAGGAAAAGGGAGTGATTTTGTTGGGGGGGGAGGTAGGCTTGTATCCCCCGAGGGTAACTGCCTTTTTTTTTTCCTTTTTTAGGCCTGCAATACAACTCAAGGGACTGATAGGTGGCACCCTTCCCCCATTCAGTGGATCTTTGGGGGGCTCTCCTTTCGTGGATGGGGCAGGCAGGAGAGTCTCCCCCTCCCTAACTCTTCCGAGCCTCCCACTCCCATTATGGATGGAGCTGTTTGAAGAGTCCTCCTCTCCCCACTCTGGGAAACATCCCCCAGACCTGGAAGAGAATAATGAAAGTCCTTAGCTCCCCCTCCCTGAAGCCCAGCCCCTTGTTAAGGAAGGGGTGATGGGAGCCCCCCCAAGTTTCCCAACATGCACATCCCATGGGGCTAATGAAGGCTTCTTCCTCCATTTATAGCTGTTCCTCAGTTTCAGGATTCTTGTGTGTTGCTGTCTGTATCTTATCTCATTTGAGCCTTACAACTCTTATGAGATAAGTACTATCGCCATTATTGTAACCATTTTACAGAGGAAGAAACTGAGCCTTAGGTTAAGTAACATAACCATGGTAAATACCCATCTTGTAGATTCAGACTAAGTTCTTCGTGACTACAACTGCTCTCAAGTCTACCACTTACAACAACTTGAAACCCAAAGAGCCCAGGATTGGTGGATAGAAGATCAAGTCAAATTTGGTGTTTCTACTTAATGCTTGTGTGACTCATTGCATGGCAGAATAGAATGCTAGATCAGAATTTAGAGGAATCAAATTAAAATCTAATGATCATGGGCAAGTTACTTAACCCTAAACCTTTCTGGGTGTTCCCTTATCTGTAAAATGAATTTAAATTGGATGACTTATAAGATCTTTCTAGATCTTATTGTCTCTTCATAAAACCCAATGCTGATTAATTACAAATAATAGAAAGTTAAGTTTTCTAGCCTGAACTTTCTTTCATGACTAAGGAGGGGGAGAGGTCATGACTATATTTCATTCCTTGTGCCCCAGGCCTTCAAACTAAAGGGGAAAAGAGTCCTTGTTAAAATTTTAAATTCTATGATGATTTTTCTATAAGGTGTTGATATTATTAAACACAGTATTGAAATAAATCCATTGAAGATTCCAGTTGCAACCTTAGAACTAATTTGAAAAAATTTTCTTCATTATGGTAAGCTACCTATGGTGATTGGAATGCTTTGTCTCAAGTAAAAAAGACAAGTTGTATTTGTTTGGTAAATACATGTTCTTCAAAAGTCTATTTTGAAAGCTTAATCGAAATAAGAGAAGTTCAAGGAAGTATTAAGGAAAAGTGAAGTTTAGTGTATTGCTCATTTCTAGAAAAAAAAAATGAGTGGTCGAGCCAGGAAAAACAGAATGGCAAGAGGAAGGCCACCACAGGCAGCCCAGAATGGTGCACCTGTTGAGGTGAGTGCTCTCATTTCCATAAATGTGGATATATTGAGAGCCATCCGTCCATAGTCTTCTGTTGGGCGTGGTTGGGAATTCAGTATTCCTTACATATTGAGGATAAGTGGGATTAAGTTGTTGTTAAGGCCCCCATAGATGGGGCCTGTACCAATAATTGGCAATCCTGACCACTTCCCTCTAACTAGCAACACCCCTCCTGCCCCCCACCCCCACCTCGGCCTCTCCCCAAAGAATCCTAAAAGGCTATTGCAATTCTATATCTGCCCAATGATTCCTTTACAAGTCATTTGACTATAGTACATGATGCATGTTTCCTTATTTCCCTAGTTTTCAAACAGAAGTTCCAATGGTAGCTCATAGTGTATTTCCATTCTGAAAAGTATTTAAATGAGGAACAAATGAACACAAGTCTTTTGGTGTGCAAATAGTCTTAACTTCCCTTGTTTTAAGATTCTCATGCTGTATCTGTCTACTCCTCCTGTTCTGGGGATAGTTTGTATTTGTCATTTTAAATATCATTTCTTGACTGCATAACTGAGTCCTCTATTGGTATGTGAGATTTGATGGTATTTTTAATTGCAAAAAAGTAAATAAACAAACTGCAGGGTCAGCAGCCTGGGAATGGGAGCTCTAGGGGTCAACAACGGCAATGGCAGTGGTGGCAAGCACCAGGACCAGCTCCAGCTCCAGAAATGGCTCGGGCACCAGCATCAACTCAGGCACGAGGTGGGGCAGAAATATCGGCCCAGCCACCAGCAACCGCTAGGGCACCAACTTGTGCAGAAATATTGGCTCGACCAGCAGGACGGGCTCGGGCACCAGCCTGGGCTCGGGCACCAGTGCCCATACGACCACCACTGGCTCTATCACCAGCAGCACAAGCATCCGCACTGGCACCAGCAAGAGAGCTTGTTAGGCATGAAGAGCCAAGAGGGGCAGAAGGAGGAGCTGAGGTGGGAGCATCCACACTTCCAGGTGATGTTGTGGGAACAGGATTAAAAAAATTACTATGAGTTTTTTTTTTTGTTTCCTTTTCTTCTCTCTCTTTTTAAAAATTTATTTTTAACATTCATTTAAAAATATTTTTTGAGGTTCAGATTCTTTCCTTTCTTCCTACCCTTCTCACATCTGTTAAGAAGGCAAGAAATGTGATATCACTAATACATGTGAAATCATGCCAAATATTTCCATATTAATCATGTTGCCAAAAAAAGCAAGAAAAATAAAGTGAAAAAAGTATACTTTAATTTGCTTTCAGACTCCATCACTTCTTTCCCTGGAAGTGGATGGCATTTTTCATTATAAGTCCTTCAGAATGGTCTTGAATCATTGTATTGATCAGAATAGCTAAGTCATTCACAGTTGATCATTATATACAATATTGCTGTTACTGTGTAGAATGTTCTTCTGCTTCTGCTCACTTCACTTTGCATCAGTTCATGTCTTTCCAGGTTTTTCTGAAATCATCCTGTTCATCATTTCATGTAGTATAATAATATTCCATTATAATCATATACCACAACTTGTTCACCTATTACCCAAATGATAGGCAAGTGCTCAGTGTCCAATTCTTTGCCATCATAAAAAGAGCTGCCATAAATATTTTTGTACATACAGGTCCTTTTCCTTTTCTTTTGATCCCTTTGGGATACAGATCTACTAATGGTACTGTGTACTGTGGTATCGTATGTACAATTTTATAGCCCTTTGGGCATAGTTCCAAATCAATCTCCAGAATGGTTGGATTAGTTCACAGTTCTACCAACAGTATATTACAGTGTCCCAATTTTTCCACATCTTCAGCGATATTTGTCATTTTCCTTTTTGCGATATTAGCCAAATTAATAGTTGTGAGATTGTACGTCAGAGTTGTCTTAATTGGCATTTCTCTAATCAGTAGTGATTTAGAGCATTTTTTCAGATTATAGATAGCTTTGATTTCTTCATCTGAAAGCTGCCTGTTCATGTCCTTTGGCCACTTAATCAATTGGGGAATGACTCATATTCTTATATGTTGACTCAGTTCTTTATATATTTGAGAAATAAGGACTTTATCAGAGGCACTTCTTGTAAGTTAGTTTCCTGTTTTCCTTCTAACCTTGGTTGCATTTTTTTGGGGGGGGGCAACTTTTAAATTTAATGTAATCAAAATTACTTATTTTACTTCCTATAATCCTCTCTTGTTGGTTATAAATTCTTCCCTTATCCGTAGATCCCACAGGTAAAATTTTCCATACTCCCCAATTTGCTTTTTATATCAACCTTTATGTCTAAATCACATCGCCATGTTGATCTTATCTTGGAATATGGTGTTAGATGTTGGTTTATACCTAGTTTCTGCCAAACTAATTTTAGTTTTCACAGCAATTTTTTTCAAATAGTAAGTTCTTAAACCAAAAGCTTGGATGTGGGGGTTTATCAAGCACTACATTACTATGGTCATTTACTATTATGTATTATATACCTAATCTATTCCACTGATCCACCATTCTATTTCTTAGCCAGTACCAGGTTGTTGTGATGATTACTGCTTTGTACTACACTTTGAGATCTGGTATGGTTAGGCAACCTTCCTTCACATTTTCTTTCATTGATTCCTTTGATATTCTTGACCTTTTGTTCTTCTAGATGAATTTTTTATTATTTTTTCTAGCTATATAAAGTAATTTTGGGTAGTTTGATCGGTATGGCACTGAATAAATAAATTAGGCAGAATTGTCATTTTTATTATTTTGGCTTGGCCTATCCATAAGCAGTTTATCTAGTTGTTTAGATCTGTTTTTATTTTTGTGAAAGGCGTTTTGTAATTGTGTTCATGTAGTTCCTGGGTTTGTCTTGGTAGGTCGACTCCCAAGTATTTTATATTGTCTACAGTTATTTTAAATGGAATTCCTCTTTCTATCTCTTGCTGCTGGGCTGTGTTAGTAGTATGTAGAAATGCTAATGATTTATAACTGTTTATTTTATATCCTGCAACTTTGCTAAAGTTGTTAATTGTTTCAAATATTTTAATTGATTTTCTAGGAGTCCATGTAAACCATATCGCTTGCAAAAGTGATAGTTTTGTTTCTTCATTGCCTATTCTAATGTTGTCAATTTCTTTTTCTCGTCTTACTGGTATAGCTAGCTTTTCTACTACTATATTGAATGTTTCTTTTCTTTTTAAAGAAGAAAATCCTATTGTCCATGCCCTATTACTAGAAGATCTTCCTCTCTAGGTTTTTTTGTGTCCTCATTTTCTCCTGTTTCAGTCAATCACCGGGTATGATTTTTTTTTTGTATGCACTTACTATGTGCCACGCAGTTTACTAAACTCAGGGATACAAACCCAAAGAACAGAACAATCCCTACTTGCAATGAGCTTATATTCTGATGGAGACAATAAATACATATAAACATATAGACACCATAAATGTAAAGTGGATAAATACAAATATATGCAAAGTACTTAAGTAGAGTGTAGTTTGGGAAGGAGAGCACTAGTAATTTGAAGGATTCAGAAAGGCTTCACATAGAAGATGAGACTTGAGCTATATCTTTTTTTTCTTCTTTTTAAAATTCACTTCCATAAGCTTTTGAGTTTTAAATTTTTCTACCCCTCTATCCCTATGCCCCTCCCTCCCTCCCCAAGATGGCTCGCAGTCTGATATAGGCTCTTACATATACATTCCTATTAAACATATTTTCACATTAATGATGTTGTAAGGAAGAATTAGAACCAATAGGAGGAACCATCAGAAAGAGGAAACAAAACAAAACAGAAGAGAAAAAATAGCAAAGGGTATGCTTTGATCTGCATTCAAGCTCCATAGTTCTTTCTTTGGATGTGGATAGCATTTTCCATCATGAGGCCTTTGGAGATGTGTTAGATCCTTGTATTGCTGAGAAGAGCTAAGTCTATCGAAATTAGTCATCCTACAATGTGGACATTACCATGTACAGCGTTCTCCTGCTTCTGCTCACTTCACTCGGCATCAGTCCATACAAGTGTTTCCAGGTTTTTCTGAAATCTGCCTGCTCTTCATTTCTTATAGCACAATGATACTCCATTACATTCATATACCACAACTTGTTCAGCCATTCCCCAACTGATGGGCATTCCTTCAATTCCAATTCTTTGCCACCACAAAAAGAGCTTCTATAAATGTTTTTGTACATGTGGGTCCCCTTCCCATTTGTATGATCTCTTTGGGATATAGCCCTAGAAGTGCTATTGTGGGGTCAAAGGGTATGCTCATTTTTATAGCCCTTTGGGCATAGTTCCAAATTGCTCTCCAAAATGGTTGGATCAGTTCACAACTCCACCAACAATGCATTGTGTTCCAATTTTCCCACATCTCCACCATTTATCATTTTCTTGTTTTGTCATATTGGCCAATCTGATAGGTGTGATGTGGTACCTCAGAGTTGTTTTGATTTGCATTTCTCTAATCAATAATGATTTAGAGCATTTTTTCATATGACTATAAATGGTTTTAATTTCTTCATCTGAGAACTGCCTGTTCATATCCTTTGACCATTTATCAATTGGGGAATGACTTGTATTCTTATAAATTTGACTTTATTCTCTATATATTTTAGAAATGAGGCCCTTATCAGAGACGCTGGTTCTAAAAATTCTTTCCCAATTTTCTACCTTCCTTCTAATCTTGGTTGCATTGGCTTTGTTTGTAAAAACTTTTCAATTTAATGTAATCAAAATTATCCATTTTGCATTTTGCAATGTTCTCTATCTCCTGTTTGGTCATGAATTCTTCTGTTCTCCATAAATCTGATAGGTAAACTATTCCTTGCTCTCCCAGTTTGCTTACAGTACCAGCCTTTATATCTAAATCATGAACCTATTTCGATTTTATTTTGGTATGTGGTATGAGATTTCAGTCTATGCCTAGTTTCTGCCATACTCTTCCAGTTTTCCTAAGCTGTTTTTGTCAAATAGTGAGTTGTTATCCCCAAAGCTGGGGTCTTTGGGTTTATTAAATAGTAGATTACTGTAGTCATTGACTGCTATATCTTGCATCCCTAACCTGTTTCACTGATCCACCACTGTATTTCTTAGCCAGTACCAAGTAGTTTTGATGATTGCTGCTTTATAATACAATTTAAGATCTGGAATGGCTAGGCCACCTTCCCCTGCATTTCTTTTCATTAGTTCCCTTGATATTCTGGACCTTTTGTTTTTCCAAATGAATCTTGTTATTATTTTTTTTAACTCTATGAAGTAATTTTTGGTGGTTTGGTATGGCACTGAATAAGTAAATTAGATTAGGTAGAATTGTCATTTTTATTATATTAGCTTGGCCTACCCATGAGCAACTGATGTTTTTCCAATTATTTAGATCTGATTTGTGTGAAAAGTGTTTTGTAATTGTGTTCATATAGTTTCTGGGTTTGTTTCGGTAGGTAGACTCCTAAATGCTTTATAATGTCTACAGTAACCTTAAATGGAATTTTTCTTTCTATCTCTTGCTGTTGGGCTTTGTTGGTAATATATAGAAATGCCAATGATTTATGTGGGTTTATTTTATAGCCTGCAACTTTGCTAAAGTTGTTTATTATTTCAAGTAGTTTATTTGATTCTCTAGGATTCTCTATTTTGCCCAACTGTATGCCAATAAATTTGACAATCTTAGTGAAATGGATACATATTTACAAAAATATAAATTGCCCAGATTAACAAAAGAGGAAGTAAAATACTTAAATAACCCCATCTCAGAAAAAGAAACCTAAGCCATTGATGAACTCCCCAGGAAAAAATCTCCAGGGCCAGATGGATTTACAAGCGAATTCTATCGAACATTTAAAGAACAATTAATTCCAATACTATATAGACTACTTGGGAAAATAGGCAAAGAAGGAATCTTATCAAATTCTTTTTATGATACAAATATGGTGCTGATACCTAAACCAAGAAGAGTCAAAACAGAGAAAGAAAATTGTAGACCAATTTCTCTAATGAATATAGATGCAAAAATTTTAAATAAAATGTTAGCAAATAGATTACAGCAACTTATCACAAGAATAATACATTGTGACCAGGTAGGATTTATACCGGGAATGCAGGGCTGGTTCAATATGAGGAAAACTATAAGCATAATTGATCATATCAACAAGAAAACTAACAGAAACCACATGATCATCTCAGTAGATGCAGAAAAAGCTTTTGACAAAAATACAACACCCAATTCTACAATAGGTAGAATTCCTATTAAAAACACTGGAAAGCATAGGTATAAATGGAGTCTTCCTTAAAATAATAAATAACATCTATCTAAAACCTTCAGCAAGCATAATATGTAATTGGGACAAGCTAGAAGTCTTTCCAATAAGATCAGGGATGAAACAAGAATATCCATTATCACCACTGTTGTTCAATATCATACTGGAAATGTTAGCTTTAGCGATAAGAGAATAAAAAGAAATTGAAGGTATTAGAATAGGCAAAGAAGAAGCAAAACTATCACCCTTTGCACATGATATGATGATATACTCTTATTTGATTTTTAAAGTCCTTTTTAAGTCCTTCCAAGAACTCTTTTTGTGTTTGGGACCATTTGACATTTCTTGTTGAAAAAGGGGTAGTTTTTTTAGCTCCATTATCTTCCTCTGAATATGAACCTAGATCTTCTCCATCCCCATAGTAACTGTCTATGGTTGGGTTCTTTCTCCTTTGCTTGCCCTTTTTTGTTTATTTATTATTTTATTGTTTAATTTTGTTTTTAGCAGCTTTTAGTGTAATCAAGTTGTATTCCTGACGCACGGGGAACGATGCTGCAAGCCTCAGGTCCTTCTCACTGTTATTTTCTGAGATCTTTCTTGGGGCCCAACTTTGGGCTCTCCTCTCCACTCCTAAACCACAGCTAGAACCCCCAGCCACACTGTCCTTAAAACGATCTTACTCCCTGTGGTCCATCTGGTGGCTGCAGACTATAGTTGTCCTCTCTGCCCCAAATGAGACCAGAGACTCTGCTCTCCTGCAAGTGCCTGCAGCCAGCAGGATCCCTGCCCCTCTGCTACTGCACTCACCCTGTGTGTGCTAGATCTTCTCCCTGCAGCCACAGCCTAGGACACATCTGGTCAACACAGCTGTGTTTAGCATCTCTTGACCCTGGAAGGTCCTTCAGTCTTCTACTCAGTCATCAGACCCCTACACTATCTGGGACATGAATGTTTCTAAGACTGAGGCTGCCTCTCGATCGAGCTGTCCCCAGGGCTTGTTTGTTGATTCTATAGAGTTGACCTGGAGGTGTTTGCACTTTGCTTAGGTCAAACCTCTGCCCCTGGAGGTCAAGTCTTTCTTGGGGTCTTCACAAATTGTCTCAGCAAGACAGCTGCTTTACCCCATGTTTATTTCTGCTGCTCTGAGGCGATGTTCTGCCTTTTTTGTGGAGGAAACTTGAAGAGCCAAAAGTTCTCTGACCTACTCTGCCATCTTCCCAGAATCCTCTCCATCCTCTGCTCTTGAATTCTTGCCTTCCTGTTATCTCTTGTGCCTTGTCAAACTTTAGCCCTAGATAACTCCTGCCGTAAGCTTCCTCAGCTTCTACTCAGACTATGAAGAATGGGGCTAGAGAAGTGGTTCTTAAACTCTTTGGTCTGAGGACTCCTTTAAATCCTTAAAAGGAATTAAATCCTTTAAATCCTTAAAAAGGAGGTGGAAGGGGCTCAGTGGATAGAGTGCCAGGCCTGGAGTCAGGAGGACTTGAGTTAAAATTTGGCCTCAGATACTTGCTAGCTGTGTCACCCTTGGCAAGTCACTTAACCCTGTTTGCCTCAGTTTCCTCATCTGTAAAATGAGCTGAAGAAGGACATGGCAGGGGCAGCTAGGGGGCACAGTGGATAGAGCACTGGCCCTGAAGTCAGGAGGACCTGAGTTCAAATCCGGCCTCAGACCAAACACTTGACACTTACTAGCTGTGTGACCTTGGGCAAGTCACTTAACCCCAATTGCCTTAAAAAAAAAAAAAGGACATGGCAAACAACTCCAGTGTCTTTGACAAGAAAACCCTAAATGGGGTCACAGAGAGTCAGACACGACTAGAAAATGACTCAACAACAACAACTTTCCTGACTCCAGGCCCAGCACTTTATCCACTGTAGCTGTACTAGGTATATAAGCTACAATGCTTGCAGTCAGTCTCAGCTGTAGAATTCTTAAACTCCTTCTGTCCCCTCTACTATCCCTCTCCTACTTGTCCTCATGAGTTACTGTGGCTAGAAAATTCTTCACCAAGATCTCTGTCTCAATCAATCATCATTCTCAAATTTTGTCTCTCCTATTACAACAGAAGCTTCTTGAAAGCAGTGACTTTTCTTTTTATTTGTATCCCCAGCTATTAGCACAGTGCCTAACACACAGTAGGCATTTAATAAATGTGTATTGATTGATTTATTGATTACTTGCTTTCCCTTAATAACACTAAGGGGTTATTTCTTTTTATTCAGATAAAATGAGAATGAATGGAAAACTTAAAAGTGCCATAAGAACTCATGCTATTCAGGTTTACATCTTAGCAAATGTTTAACTTTGTTTTTCACAAACAGAAGAAGGTCAAGTCTCAGCCAGATTGATGGAACCAACACAGAGGAAGAAACGACGTGGTAAACAGAATATTCATGACATTGGTGTGAATACTCGGCAAAATCTACATCATTTCATAGAGTGCAAAAGAGGTATGTCAGTTTCTCAGGAGTTAGGTATTCTCTCTTTTCTCTAGTGCTCAGTATCTACCCAGGTGACAGTACACCTTGAGAAGGATAGGTTAAACTTGGTATTATGGCAGAATCCAGGCCTCTCTCTCACTTTATCTACTCTTTTTTTTTCTTTTCTAGTTAAGTTTTATTAGAGGTAGTATTGCCTAGTTCATGGAGAACTGACCTTGAAGCCAACATACTTGGGTTCAAGCCCTGCCACAAAATGTCTGTGTGACCCTGAGCCAGACACTTAACCTCTCAGGACGCTAGATAACTAACTGTAAGACTCTAAAGTGCTGGGAAGATTCCCTGCTTGGATATGTAAAGGAGGGAGTTCCCCCAGTTGGGAGTGGGAATCCCTATGTCGGTTAAGTCACAAGTCCAGCATCTAACCCTAAGCAGTTTTATTGTTTAGCATGAGAAGGTCCTGGAAGATTTGGGCCTTCTTTTGTCCTTTCCTGCATTTGTCCTATGGAAACAGAATTTCCATTGTTTCTTTTTGAACACAAAGTTTCTTTTTAAACATGGCTCAAGCGTTATGATTAACTCTGAAGGAATATCCCTTTCCTCTGGATCCTGGCTGTCCCAAATATCACTCTTTCAATAGGTCGTTTTCAATTTTAGAAACCTTTGCACTAGAGAGGTTTTCCTTTTAAAGGGATTTGACTTTTTTAGGAAGATTAATTTAGAAGAGTGTGCTTATGTTTTTTTGTTTGTTTTTATAAGATAAAGTGATATTTTCAATTGGTGTTACTACTTTGAGATTTTGATTTTGTTTTTGCTTTAGTGACTGGCTTTGATAGTGATCTTATCTTGACCAGAATCAGGGCACTGCACCACTTTCCAGGCATTAACAAACCATGCTGCTATACTCCTATTTTCCCATCTTCACCTCCCACCCACATTTTCTATCCCCCAGCTTTTGATCTTCCCCCGTTAGAACATAAGCTTCTCAAGGCAAAAGCTGTCTAGCTAGCCTTGGGTTTGTATAATCAATCAGTGCTTAGCACGGTACCTGGCACATAGTAAACAGTTAAGAAATGCTTTGCCATTCATTCATCTATTCATTCTTTTTTTTGTTGTTTTTGGTTTGGTTTTGCTTTTTGGTGAGGCAGTCGGGATTAAGTGACTTGCTCAGGGTCACACAGCTAGTAAGTGTCAAGTGTCTGAGGCCGGATTTGAACTCAGGTCTATCCACTGCACCCCCTAGCTGCCCCACATCTATTCATTCTTACACAGCTGTTCTGACATGCTAAGCCATCAGGTAGGTCTGAGGGCTTTTCTGTTGTCTGACTGTCAGATGAGATACTGTCCTCTGCCCTTTTGTGGAAGACGGCTCCCTGTTTAGACAGTGTATTAAAAATGTATGCCAGGGGAGAGTAAGCTGGTTTGCTATTTCACAACTGATTCAGTGTAGTGCAAATCTTTGAAATATGTAGGTAATTGAGTAGTTCAAAAATCTTTTGCAGACTTGAGCTTTTCATAGGATTCTTTTGATATTACTAAATTAGACCTTTGACTAGATTCATATATTAAAGGCATAGTTTTGTATCCACTCAGATGGCTTTTAGATTAGTGTCCCTAAGAGTCAGGTATTGTGCTATTTTGAGTCTTGGAAAAATATCCAGTTAGATTAGAGCATTAGAAATGATAGGGAAGGATAAGTAGGTTTGATGTCTCACAGTCTTTCAAATCTGGCTCAATCTTTCAGGTACTTCAGGGACTGTAGTCCAATTGAAGACAAACCATTTCCGGCTGACAGCTCTTCCCCAGTGGGCACTATACCAGTACCATGTTAACTTCAACCCACAGATGGATTCCAAAAGACTCCGTTCCATTTTACTTGACGTGCACAAACAACTCCTAGGAAAACGTTATTCTTTTGACGGAGCAATATTATTTTTATGCCATAGACTACAAAACAAGGTGAAATAATATTTTTGATTGGTGTTACATTTTTAGGCTGTTAAAGAAAATGTGATCCAGTCACTGCAGTTGCAAGTTGTGATAAAAGTTAAATATAATATAAAGTAATGGTATAGTCAGTTTTTAAGGTGGTCCCCAAAGGTAGTATAGCTGGTAGATCTTTGATTAAAATCCAGGAACACCTGTTGTTTTCTTTGTCACCTTTTTGGATTCTCCATAGCCTAACAATGTGTTTGTCTTAATAAATGTTTATTGATTGATTTAAATTCAAATACTGATATTAGCACATGTAAATTTGAATAAAAAAGTTCTTTGCAATAAAGGCACCACATTAGTCTAGGCTATAATTCTGCATCACTTCCCAAAGTGTCTAGCTTGCACAACAAATCTTACTAAGTACCTACTATGGACAAAGTCCTGTAATAGCAAGCCTAGTTGTAGCCTGTAATTGTACTTTGAAGAGTTTTCCTGTGCATTTTGCTTTCAAAGATCTCACTTTAGGAGGATGGCCCATATTTGCACTAATTAAATATAGTAGATATCACCAGGTCTGGAATCAGGAAGATTCCTCTTCGTGAGTTTGAATCAGGCCTCAGACACTTACTAGCTGTGTGACCTTGGTCACTTAACCCTCTTTGCTTCAGTTTCCTCATCCAGGGAAGGAAATGGCAAACCACTCCAACATCTTTGCCAAGAAAACCTCAAATGGGGTCACAGAGATTTGGACATGACTAAAAAATAACTCAATAACAGTTTTTAGATGTCAGACTCTTTTTTCAGGAATGTCAGTAGTAAAGATTTCTGTACTATTTTCTAATACATAAGTAATTTTAAAAAACCACTCTGATTGAAAGTTTGGTTGGGAAAGCCTAAGTTCAAATCCTGGTTCTGATAAATCCTAGTTGTGTGACTGTAACCTTGTAGTACCCCAGGTTAACTAACCTTACTAACCTCTAGGTCACTGACCTCCTAGTGTCTCTTAAGACTAAGTTGCAGAACAAGTGCTCATCTTCATGGGGAAAGGGCATTTGCTCATCAGAGGGTTCTCTAAGCCAATGAAACTTTAGATACACCCTCCTCTTCTTCCTCTTCGCCTCCCCCAAAGGTATGTTTAAAAGGCCGATTACAGTCTTGATACAGACACAGTTACTGAAATTTGGGTTCCTTGTTCTGCTTCTGTTCTATGGTTCCTCATCCCCTGAATTCAAAGCAGAAGTATTTTTAAACCAGACATCACCCGTTCCTTCATTAAACATTTGCTTGAGGTGAATTTTAGAAAGCTAAACTGTATAATTGGATATTCTTGCTTTTTAAGTTTCTATTGCTAGGCTTAGAATCTGTTTTTAATGAAAATAACTTTCATTTAATAAACTATCAGGTTTGCCTCAGGGTTAACTCTGAAATGCTTGTCTTGTAAATCCAGGCTAGTTGTGGAAAAAAGAGACTCGTGCTTTTGGGAGCATTTCAGAAAGTAAACTGACTTCGTAGTTCTGTTTGCTACTTGTATTGTCGTCATTGTTTGTCCATTTTGATCATCTACTAGGCATACTTTTTATTATTTTTTTTTCAGGTTACTGAAGTGTTTAGTCAGACACACAGTGGAGAGAATGTGAGGATAACTATCACTTTAACCAATGAACTTCTACCTAATTCACCAACATGCTTACAGTTCTACAATATTATTTTCAAAAGGTTTGTTTGACCCTTTTCGCTTCCTTGAACTCAGATCATGGTATGTTTAGGTGTGGTGAACATTAGTGAAACCAAGTGCATCCCTGTAACCCTTTGTGATTTTTGAAATCCAAACATGTGGGGATGGTAAAAGATTTCATAGGTAGTTTATTCTCAGTGTAGACTTCAACTCCTCCTTCTCTTAATAAGTTCATGGGAAGGAAGATCACTCTGAAATAAGATGCTTGTAATAGAGATAAAGTATAATTGTTCCAATTTCCTGCTCTATAGACCCTGAGTCTAATCAGCCACTTCATAGGATCGACATTGAAAGTATTGGGTAGATTTTTTTTTCTCAATAAGTAATTTGAACTCAATTCAGTAAGCATTATCTACTTCCTGGGTACAGAGGGCTAGGCTAATTACTGGTAGAGAGCCAAGGTAAAACCAGGGTTCTGCCCTCTTGGACTTGGATGAGGAAGAACTGAGTTCACATGTGGCCTCAGGCATTTATTTACTAGCTGTGTGACCCCGGGCCAGTCACTTAACCTCTGTCTGCCTTGGTTTCCTAACTATAAAATGGAGATAATAATGATGGGAAGGGGAAGAAGAGAAAAGCATTTATTAAATGCTTGTTAGGTGCCAGGCACTGTGCTTAGCCCTTTACACACATTATCTCATTTGATAGTCATAACAACCCTGCAAGCAAGGGGCTATTATTATCCCGATGTTAATAGTACCTACCTTCCAAGGATCAAATGAGATGATTTTTGTAAAGCACTTTGCAGATATGTGAATACTATTACTGGAACTTCTTTTGAGAGGGGGATGTAGTAGACATCTCAAAAACTAGCATACCTATAACTCTTTAAGGTTTGCATAGCACTTTACATATAATAATAACAATAGTAGCTAGCATTTCTATAGTACTTTAAGGTGTGCCAAGCACTTTATAAATATTGTTTCATTTTAATCAATCAGTCTTATTTTCTTCTTGGGAATAAAGTAGAACAAACATAAATAATAAAATTTTACTGTCCTTTAAATTCTAGATTTTTGAATACCATGAATCTCGTACAAATTGGACGAAATTTTTATGACATTTACAATGGGGCAGAAGACATGAGAGATTTAAGGTTTGTATAATAGGAATGGACATCTACATAGCATTTAACACAATAGAATACTTCCTATTTTTTAAGGAAAAAGGAGCTTATAACCCTTAATTATGGTGGTGTGTTTTGTAAGTGTTATAGTTACTGTTAGATTAAATGGTGCAATATCAATTGGGATAGATTGGGTTCTCAGTTTTCTAAAAATATATAATTATTATAGGAAACTTTGAGCCCTTTTTTTGTTTTAGGAGACAGTGTCTAGTGTCTGTTAATGGCAAAGGTAACTTTTAATCAAACCTTTTTTTTTAATATTACTTATCTGTTGGAGAACAATAGAAAAATCTTTACTACAAACATTCCTAGAAAAAAAGTTTGACACCTAAAAATGTCCTAGAAATAGATATAATTGTATTAGTAAAAAACTGAGTCTTTTTCTTTCTTATTTTGAATTTATTGCTCTTAGTGTAAAAATACATCGATCGTGGATCTTTCACTTTCTTTAACTTCTATTTGTCATAGAGTTGAGAATTTTTCTTTTTTATTATAATGAAAACAGATTTGGATGAATGAGAATTATAAATTAGAAAATAATAGAATATTATATTTATTCAGAATTTATTGTCATGTATGTTGTGAGATATTAATCTAATAAGCATTTTTTTCCAACAAACTGCCATCCAATTTTCCAAACAATCTTTTACCAAATAATGAATTCCTTCCCTGCTTTGATCTTGAGCATATTAAATACCTGATTTATTATAGTCCTTTGGTTCTAGCTCTAGATTGTTTCCTCTATTACATTGAAATACTTGCTTTTTTCATCTAATGCTAGGTGGCTTTGATAATTATGACTTTACATTAATTATAAATTATGTACTATATATAATACCAAAATGAGATCTGGTTATAATCAGTATATATTCCTCTTTTTTTCCCCTAATTTCTCTTACCATTTTTGTCAGTTTCACCTTTCATGGGATTTTTATTGCTTCATCTAATCCTATGAAGTATATCCTAATGGTATTTTAAAAAATATCTTGAATAGTCAGTCAATAAACATTTACTAAGCACCTACTATGTTCCAGGAACTGTATGAAGCATTAGAAAGGCAAAAAAACAAACAACAACCACAACAACAAAAAAAACAACCCTGCCTTCGAGGACCTCATAATTTAATGGGAGGAACAACAAGCAAACAAATGTTGTACAAACAAGCTATATATAGAATAGGAAGTAAATGAGAGGGAAAGCACTAGAATTAAAAGGGGTTAAGCGAAGCTTCCTCTGGAAGATGGCATTTTGGTTGGGATTTAAAGGAAGCTAGGGAAGACAGTAGGCAGAGATAAGGATGGAGAGCATTTCAGGCATGGAGGATAGCCAATGAAAAGACCCAGAGCCAACAGATGGATTATCTTGTTCGTGGAACAACCAGGAGGTCAATGTCACTGAACTGAAGAGTGTGTGTAAAGAAGTAAGGTGTAAGAAAACTGGAAAGGTAGGAGGGGACCAGATTATAAAGGGCTTTGAATGCCAAGCAGACGATTTTGTATTTGATCCAAGAGGCAGTAGGGAGCCTCTGGAGTTTATTGACTAGGGGGATGACATTATCAGCACATTAGGAAATCACTTTGGTGACTGAATGGAGGATAGACTAGAATATTGAGAGACGAGGCAGGTAGACCTACTGACAGCTGTTAAAACTGTCTAGGAGTGAGGTGAGGAGGGTCTGTACTAGAGGGGTGGCAGTGTCAGTGGAGAGGATGTATTCAAGACATGTTGCAAAGATGAAATTGATAGACCTTGACAATAGCTTGGGTATAGGGGGTGATAGTGAGAAATCCAGGATGACTCGTAGGTTGTGAACCTTAGGAACTGGGAGGATGTTATCTTTTACAATAATAGGGAAGGTAGGAGGTGGAGTGGGTTTAAGGGAAAAGATAAGGAGTTTGGTTTTGGATATATTCAGTTTAAGTTGTCTACTGGACATCCAGTTCAAGATGTCTGAAAGGCAGTCGAAGATGCAAGATTGTAGGTCAGTGGAAGAGGGTCAAGATAGGTAGATTTGAGAATTACAGCATAGGGACAGCTAGGTGGCACAGTGGATAGAGCACCGGCCCTGGAGTCAGGAGGACCTGAGTTCAAATTCAACCTCAGACACATAGTACTTCCTTGCTGTGTGACTCTGGGCAAGTCACTTAACCCCAATTGCCTCACTAAAAAAAAAAAAAAAGGGAGAGAGAGAATGACAGTATGTGGGATATCTGTGATTATGATCTAGGTGAGGATCCAGCAAAGGAGACAGAGAAGTGGTTAAATAGGAAGGAGGAGAATCAGGAGAGAGTGGTGTCTTAAAAACAGAAAAGAAAGTGTCAAGGAGGAGAGAGTGATCAACAGTGTCAGCAGCTGCAGAGAGGTCAAGGAGAATGAGAACTGAGAAAGGATTGGATTTGGCAACTAAGAGATCCTTCATAACTTTGAAGAGAGCAGTTTTGTGAGAAGTAAGAAGAGAGAAAGTGGAGGTGTTGTAGTTTATGGGTGTTAGGAACCCTGAAATGCAAGTGTCTGCCTCGGAAGAATTCAACCACTCATGCCTTCTTTCAGTCTAAGTAGTGAATTTATTAAGACACCGGTTAGGATGGGCGAGATTCCTAGTGAGTAGTATTTGTGACACCAATATAAGCGGGCCAGATTCTTAAGGAATCTGTGAATTTGATGAGGATAAGATTGATACTTTATACAGAAAGGCTGTGGGAAGATATGGATGAGATTAAGGAGTGGCAAGTAGCCTGGGGTGGGCCAGTGGACCAGGTGCTGACAATGAGGGCCATGATGAAAGGGCAGTTACTGGGATGGACCAGGTGCCTCAGGCAAATGCCAGGAATATGGGCTGCTGAAATCTGTGGGAAAGTTCAAGAACCCTTTTTAGGGGCACCATTGCTCCATCAGCAGCACGTAATTGTGGTATTACTACTTTACTATATCGGGTTTAGTTGGTCCTATACATTGAATTGGTCAGGGGTGTGTGATAGTAGTAGTGGTCATGGAATATTGTACAGATGGGGAAAGTAGATGTGTGGGATGGTGCACATTTTCTTGGCCTCCAGTTTTTTGGTAATAAAGTCTGAAACTTTTTATCAAGCTTTTTTGATATCTCCTCTTCTTCAAATACATTGAGAATTGATCTCTCAGTGCCCCTAGAATTATCCTATCTGGTACCATCATTTTTGTTTTCTTCATCCAGCTTAGTGACACTGAAGAAAACAAAAGTGGGCACAACATCATCTCCTTCCTTGTCCCGCATGTTGGGATCTGAGAGAGATGATTATTTCTCTATCTTATTAATACCACTTTTTGAATCAGGGCCAAGATTTTTCTTCTTTTCTACTCTCTCATCCAGAAATCCACCAGTGTGGGAAATCTTTCTCAAAGACTTACCCAGGAAAAGAAATTCTAAGTTTAGGCTGATGGGTGGATTCCTGCTCATTGTGTTTACTCAGATAGATCTGGGAAAATGTGGATTCTCCCTTTTGTCAGACAGTGATATGGAAATTGATAAGTCTGTTTGACCAAGACTTGAGTGATCCAAGTCGTGTACCTCAAGACCCTTATTGTGAATATAACCCACCCCATTCATTCTCTCAATAATTTTTAGCCACTCAGTGGATTGCCTCCCTCAGGAACACCTGCTCTTCTAAAAGCATACAAACTGTGAGCCTACCTCCATGAGGGGGTCTTTGGCATTCAAGAGTGCCACTGACCTCTTTTATTAATAACATGCTAGCCTTATTAATAAAATAATTAAATTACCCAGAAATTATCTCTCTCTAACATTTTAAACATTACAGATCTATGATGTTGAGCTGAAATGTGTTTCCTTTACTTTCTTCAATTCTTTATCCTTGTCAAAGAGTTCATTAAAAATAGAGCTCCATTTCTCTTCTGTCTGTTTTACTTCAGTCAGTTTTGTCCTAAGATGCCCTTGAGATGACTTTGCTCAGTTGCCAAGCTTTCTGTAAACTTTCCCCTTTAGTGCTGTTTTATCAAGTGACACTGCTTATTATCTTCTACCATTCTTCTCTGTAAATCTTACAGATGACTTTACACTCTAAACCATGATTGTCCTTGGCTGTTATCTTTCTCCTCTTGGCAAGTGGGTGAAATATTTGTCTATGCTCTTTTGATCTCTGCCTTGTGACAATTGATTTACATTGGTTAAACATCATTAGGCAATAGTGATAGTCTGTGTTAATCATTTTGAATTTTTTTTCAGATTCAGTAGATTATTTAAATATGTTATTCAGTTGCCTTAGTTTTTACATCTTTTCATTTTTATCCTAGTTTGGTATTGATTTTTCTTTGTTCTAACACATCAATTTTCTGATTATATGTGGCATCAATTGATTTGAAAATGATTCCCACATCAGTAAGCAGCCAATGCCTAACTTTTAAAATGTGTCCATTTTAATTTTGGGGAAGTAATATTTGGTGTTTCCCTTGCTCAGTGCCTTCCAGTGCTTCTCAAAGAAAGTATTCATGATATAAAGTCACAAGTCCTCTACCATTTGTTTCTTAGTGCTGTTATATTTTCCTATGTTTCAGAAGTCACGTTTGCTTGCTTTTGCATTGAAGTCACTGAATATTAAAGTGTATGTGTATAATTTTTTTAACTTAGCCAATGTGTGGATTTATTTTGAATTCGTTTTTGTTACAAGGGAGGGATTTTTAAAAACTTTGGGGGTAGAATTGAAGGGAAAAGAGAACTAGTATTAATGATACCAAAAAAAAAAAAAGAAGGAAAGAAGAAAGAAAGAAAAAGGAATTCTTGCAGCCTGTTGCTCAGGACACCCTTTCCATCATGGTTGCACCTAACCAATTTTATAGCCTTCCAGAACCCAGGTTCAATGTCAGTGAAGCATCAGAGTTGGACTTTTAGAGCTGATTCTGTTAAAATTGCTTTATAGTTGTCTTTCTATGAAATATATATTGGTTGCTCAAGTTTTTTCATGTGTTTTATCATTGATAGCATCTCCCCTCTTCCTCCCCACCCCCTGCCAATTTCTTGTGTTCTTTCTTAGTGATAGAGAAATGTTGACCTTTGTAAGTTTATCTTTTGTACTTATACTAGGGCTACTATAGCCCTACTAGTGAGGTTACAATTTGCTAAAGTCATTGATTATAGAAGGCAATTTTTATTTGGTCTGACAGGTTGAATATTTGTCCAGGTTTCATTACCTCTATCCTTCAGTATGAGAATGACATTATGCTGTGCACTGATGTAAGTCATAAAGTCGTCCGAAAGGATACTGTCTTAGACCTCATAAATGACTTTCAGAGATCTGGAAGATACACAGCCCGAGAAGACATTTTGAAAGAAATACGAGGGCAAATTGTTTATACCAAGTAAGTCTTTCTGCTTTGTTTTCCAAGTTTTGGGTTTTTTTTTTAAATTAGCAAATGTTTCATCTAATGTAACTTTGTGCTCTTAAGTGCCAAATCTGGAGAAAATGTAGCAGAGGTTCTCAAGGTAAGAGAAGGTATTAGAAAAAATAGCAAGAGAGGAGGGAAGTAATGATGGTTGTCTCTTTTCTCTTCCTCAGAATTATGCAACCTTATGTAAAAGTTGTTTGTATGTGAATCATCCCCACCTACCCTCTTACCTCCTGCAAGGGAAAATGGCCCCATTGTGGGAGGGTCATTTATTTCCCCTAGCCCCATGTTTGTTAATTGACAAAAAGCTGCTATGCTGTATCTAGGACATAGCTCTTCCAGAATCTTCTGCCCCATTACTAGTTATGTTAAATGTATGTATTTACAGCTCATTTTGAAATTGTATAGTTTTTAGTTTTAGAAACTGAATATTAAACAGTTTGACCTTTAATCACACATCATCCTCAGACCTCAGAACTTAGAGAAGACTGTTGAAAGAACTAGTCAGCGGCTACTTTTTTTTTCAAGTATTATTTCATGTAGAGAGGTTCCAGGCATTAAACTGTCATAAATCTCCAAATGTATTCCTTCTACAGACACAACAATAGGACATATAGAGTTGATGACATTGACTGGGAACAGAATCCAAGAAGCACCTTTGAAAAAGATGGCTCTGATATCAGCTTCTTAAACTACTATAGACAGGTAGAAAATTGATTTTCGAGATTTTATTCTCATATTCAGTTGTAGCAAAATTTCAAAATGCCTTCAATAGAAGTACTTTTTTTCCCCATCAGTTGCAAATTACCTCTAAAGTGATAGTCTGGAAGTTGCTTTTGTAAATATGTATTTGGAGGTGAGTGACAATAATTTTTGATGCATTATACTCAATTGTTTTTGATTATAGTACTATTCATATAGTACCATGTCATGTGCTGTACTTAAACATTTTTAAGTGTTTTCTGTGCTCTCAAACGTTATTATCTTAAGATGAATTCTGAAAGGTAATATAAAGTAGTATTTAAAGAGCTGGCCTTGAAATCAGGAAGAACTGGGCTTAAGTCTCATCTTTGACACATTGGCTGTGTGATCCCAGACAAGTCACTCAGCTGCTCAGTGTACCCGGCAATTCTCTGCAATGAAGTTGAAGGCGGTTGAAGCAGTTTCCTCTCTTGGGAATTTGTGTACCAATGAAATCAAAGGTCTGGTCCCTTCTACTATCCTTTAGGTGAATCATACAGATTTAAACACGTAGATGACAAGCATTAGAATAAGACAAATAGCTACAGTGCTCTGCCATGCATATCAAAACTAAGTATATTTTTTCTTGTGGTGGCTTAAGAGGTGTTAATGAATAAGGTAGTACCGGTGAAAGCTCTCCTTTTTGAGATGCCTAGAAACACAGTGCAAAAGCCTCACCTTTTAAGTCAAAGGATCTAGATTCAAATCCTGCGTCATATTCTTTCCCATATGGGTCACTTGGCCTCCCCATGTCTGTTTCCTTATTTATAAAACAAAAGGGTTGAACCTAGATGGCCTCTGAAGTTTCAGATGGAAATATATGATCCTCTAATCATTCTAGATTGGAGGGGGGAGAGTTGGAAAGAAGAAAAAAGAAAGCAAACATGAGAAGGGAATGGGCATTGAAGTGCCTAATATGTGCCAGGCACTGTGCTAATCACTTTACAAATATTATCCATCTCATTTGTTCCGCACAACAACCCTGGGAATGCTATTATTATCTTCATTTTACACTTCAGTAAACTGAGTCATAAACAAGTTAAGTGACATGCCCAGCATCACACTGCTAGTAAGTGCCTGAAGTAGCATTTGAATTCGAGCCTTTCTGACTCCAGGTCCAGTGCTGTGTGCACTGTACCATTTAGCTGCCTCTAGGGGTTCAAAACTTGAGTCCTTGGACCCCAAAGACATCCATGAGTAGATTTCAACAGGTCTGTAAACTTACACGGGGGGAAAACTTATATCTTTGTTTTCACCAACCTGAAATCTAGCACTTCCTTCATTTGAGAATTATTAAAAACAAACGAACAAAAAAACCTGAACCTACCACCGCCAGACTTATTCTGAGGAGTCTATAGGCTTCACCAGAAAGGGGTCCAGGACACACAACAGGTTAAGAACTCCTTATCTAGAAAGTCTCTTATAGGAATGAGTTTTCAGGAGTTATTGGTGAGAGCATTTGAGAGGGGACCATAGAGGGCACTCCTGAGATGAGCAGGTGCCAGCTCGGGCCAGATGACTAGTAAATGGTAGTTGAAATGAAATGTTTGGGATAGGCTGTGTTACAGGAGGAGGTAGTTCGGGGTAGCTTAGGATAATCTGGTGGTTGGAACCTCTAATAGCAGGAAGACATTTTACCTTGTCAGTGTTCTATAACATGATTGCAGTTCAGAATCATGATGCATCTTTTGGGAAGTCAGAATGCTGAGACAGGTTTGGGGGTGGGGGGGAAGTGGGCATTATTTTGAAAAAACTTGGGAGGAGTATGGTATTTCATCAGAATTCTGTTTAAAGGCAGAGATATATGAGATGTTCAGGAGGGCTAACACCTCTGGTGTAAGGGCTTGCTGTGAACCCTTTTCAGGGCTGCTCATCCACCTTTGGTGTCCACCTGCCACCCAGCTCTCACCTGGGGGTCCAAGAAGCTGTAGCAAGTGCAGCCACACCCAGATAAAACAGGTTCAGCAAACAGGCTAAACCAGGCTGAGGGTAAGTAACCAAGAGGCCTCAGACTTGTTGATGAGTTAGGGGGATGTCTACATCAAGCATGTGAAGAATGGGGAGGTGAGAACAATTTGTTCCAACTGAGCTGAAGGTGGCTAGGGTCATTCCCTGCATCCTGGGCCATCTCACCAGCTGTGCTGACTTTTGTCTTGCCAGTGGACTTAGATGACTGTGGAAGAGAGAGTGAGGGTGACTTCGTGCAACTCTACCTCACTTAAATCCAATTCGGGAGCAAGTCAAGACATCATCCTGTGATGTCACTGGTCTTCGGAAACAAAGGACAAAAAACAACAACAATTCAAGCATAGAAGAGAAATGGAGAGGGTCAGGGTGAGGGAGTAGGAGGAGCTGCTCCAGAACAGTGAAGGAAGTTGTCCTCAAGAATAAGAACCAGAGCATTTGACGATGACCTAGAGTAGGTTGGTTTTGTCTTTCTTTATATCTCTAGAGCTTAGTACGGCCATCTGGCCTTTCATAGGAACTGCTTAATACATACTCATCGGCTTGTCTTTAGTCAGTGTAGCTCTAGTCAATTAAGTAGTAAAGCAACATATTCTTTAGGCATTAGCATTTAGACAGCTAAGAATAAAGTTGAGAAAGAACATGATCAACTCTTAGAATATTTTGTTCTCTCTTGGAAAAAATAAATATATGATATATATGTACATGCATCTATATATACGTGTGTGTATACACACACACACACACACACTCGCACACACTCACACTTTTTTCTTTCTTTTCCTGGACCTGTGAGGAACTCCCATTGCCAAAACAGCCTCTACCAATGCGCATAGGTTCCTGCTCTGAAATTTGGAATGACTGCGGCAACTGAAAGGGTCAGTGACTTGTCCAGGATCACATAGCCTGTGTGTGTCCAAGGCAGGACTTGAACCCAGCACTTCTCTCTTCTACTACTCCATACTGCATCTGACCTGGTACATTGTTAAGGGATAAGGACCATTCCTGTGATATCATTGTAGTCGGGAAGTCACCAGTGAGGACATTCCCTTTTCCAAAGCAGATAGACACCTTCTCTGCAATTTGTAGCCATAGAGAGTTGCCTGGAGTATTGTGAGGCAAGGTGATTTGCCCAGGGTCACATAGCCAGCATGTGTCAGAGGCAGGATGTGAACCTGGATCTTTTGGGCTCCAAGACCAGCTCTTCATCCAATATATCGTATTTCCTCTATTTTTAGCTTCATCCTTGTAGCCCATCAGCACAAACTTGTGTGTATTAATGAGGCATGGATTGGCACTATCTGCTTGTAAAGGTGCTGAGAGGGNTATCCAATATATCGTATTTCCTCTATTTTTAGCTTCATCCTTGTAGCCCATCAGCACGAACTTGTGTGTATTAATGAGGCATGGATTGGCACTATCTGCTTGTAAAGGTGCTGAGAGGGAGCTGTGATCCAGTGACCAAACTGCCTCAGAGACTTAGCAACTATAGTATTTGTATCTCAGGCTTAAAAAAATGTCAGCTGCTCCAGCCAGCCCTCACCTTGACTGGGCTTTGTTCTCTTTGGCTTATGTTTTCTACATTCACGTGTCTGAGGATCAGTCAACAAGCTTTTATTAAGTACCTACTATGTGCCAGGCACTGTGCCAAGGTCTGTGGTTTGTCCTTCGTTCTCAAAGAGGACCATAACATCAGGAAGATGATGTCATGACTTGTAAGTGAATTGGATTTACAGTGAGGGAGGGTGTGCAGTCACTAGCCTCACTTTTTCCTCCAGAGCCATCTGGGTCCAGTAGCCAAATATAGATCAGGACAACTGGAGATGGACCAGAATGCAGTGGGAGACCTTGGCCTTTTTAAGCTAAGTTCTCACTTTGGCTGAGGCAACACCCATTCAGTGATTAGGGCTATTTAAGAAGTGAGCCAAGGGATGGCCCCTTTAATTAAAAAAAAAAAAATCAAACTGGGAGGGGGAGACCCTTAGGATTGTTTCTAGCCAAAAGAGAAACAGTTACAGTTAGTATTTACATTCACTGAGCCATCAGGGCCCAAAAAGTAACCATTAAGTGGTGCTTGGGCAGGAACCTAATTGTTGGCCAATCAATGAGACCTAGAGTAAATTGGGTTTCAGGCAAGGTCTTTAAGAAAGAAATCTAGCCAGTAAACCCCATGATATGAAAGTAGGTTTCAGCCATCAAAATTCACCTTTGAGCAGAGTACCCTCAGGTAAGGGCATGACTCCAAGGGGAGAGGGAGAAGGAAAGGGACAGAATTTGCAGAGAAAGGCGAAAAACAGGCCTTGCTTTCAAGGAGCTCACAATTTAATGGGGGAGGCAATACGCAAACAACTATATAGAAACAAGATATAGACAGTACAAATTGGAAAGAAACCATATTGGGAAAGCACTAGAATTCCAGGGAGTCAGAAAAGGCTTCTTGTAGACATGGGATTTTAGCTAGAAGTTGAGGGCAGCCAGGGAAGCCAGGAGCAGAGATGAGGAAGAAGAGAATGCCAGAAATGGGGGACAGCCAACAAAAATGCCCTCAATGTTAAGACAGCATCCATGGGTGTCTCATAGGGCTCTAGGCCCTGTCCTTGTATTGTCTTTTCTCTTTTCTTCTTACTATTTCATTTGGTGATCTCATCCGGTCCCACAGATTCAATTATAATCTCTGCACAGAAGATTCTCAGATCAACTGCAAAGATTCCACCTGCCCTTTTCAGTTTCTTGCTTTTCTTCAAATTTTAGCAAAATTTTACTTGTTAATGCAAAATCTTTTTAATTGGATGCATTCAAAAGTATCCATTTTATCTCCCATGAGTCTTGATTGACTCTTTAGCATTTTTAAATATCATTTTTTAAAAAATATTTTTTCCTTTTTCCCTATTTCTATTCTCATTTCTTTTGTATTATTATACCTAGCATTTATAGGATTATGTTAAATAGTGGAGGCAATAGTTGACATCTTTGCTTTACTTTGATCTTATTGGAAAGTTTTCTAACTTTTCTCTATTATATATGTGTAATTCAGGTTTTAGGTAGGTGATATTTACTCTATTAAGAAAAGGTCCATTAATTCCTATGCTTTCTACTGTGTTGTTTTTTTTTTTTTAATAAAGATTAGCACTAGATTTTGTCAAATCCCTTTTCAGCATGTACTAATAGGATCATTTAAAAATGTTTATGTTATTAACATGACTTATTATATTTATAATCTTCTCTATGTTAAACAAACTCTTCATTCCTGGGACAAATTCAACTTGGTCATTGAATATAGTATTTCTAATATATTTTTGCAGCGTATTTACTAAATTTTATTTAAAATTTTTGCATTGTTCACTAGAGTTATTGCTCAGTTTTTTTTTTTTTTTTCTTGCTTTTTGTTTTTTTTTTTCCTGTTTTGTCTTTCCCTGGTTTAGGTAACAAGATCGTATTTGTATCAGAGATTGGAAGGGTTCCTTCATTTCTTATTATTGCTAACAGTTTATGTAATTTTAGAATTATTATTCTTTGAATATTTGATAGAATTCACATATAAATCCATTTGGTTCTGGAAGTCTTTTATTTTGGGAGTATTTTCATGGCTTTTTAAAATTTCTTTTTCTGATATTGTTTTATTTAAAGTCTATTTGTTTGGTTAATATTAGCATTTTATATTTTTATAAATATTCGTCCATTTCCTTTAAACTACCAGTTTTATTATCATGTAATTGGTCAAAAATAATTTGTGATAATGTGTTTTGTTTTGTCTTTAGTTTGTAGTGTATTTTCCCAGCATCTAACACATTGCCTGGCTCATGGTAGGCACTTAATAAATACTTGCTGATTGATTAATTTGATTCGTTTGGAGCTTCTTATACAAATAATGAAGTTATTAGTACCACCTATATTAGTAAGAAACAATTGCTGAGCTTCAAAGATGTCCTTGCTTTCCTACTAACCAGTAGGTATGTTTAGGCAAGTCTATCTTTCTGGGCCCGAATTTACCCATTTATAAAATGGGAGTTCAAGTAGATGACCTTTGAAGCTCCTTCCGGCTTTAAACCTATGATTCTTTTGGCAGTGAGAGTTCTAGGGGTGGGAAGACATCACCAGAGTACTTACAATCCATAATACCATTCACAGGCATTCTTAAATTTTCCCAAATCAACACAGCTTCTGATTTTAAGTCTTTGTCTTAAAAATAATAATAATAAAAATAATAGCTAGTATTTATATAATACTTTAAGATTCTCCCGACAACCCTGAGAGTTACACACTATTATTATTCCAATTTTACAGAGGAGGAAAGTGAGGCTGAGAGAGAAGGTACCTGCCCAGGGTCATACAGTGAGGAAGTATCTAAGGCAGGATTTGTATTCAGGTACTCAGATCAGTTAGGGTCCTTTACTGTATCCACTGTTGGAAGAATTGACTGTTAATGATGATGACCTATCTTCCTTTCTTTCTTTGCACAGCAATATAGGGCAACAATCACAGACTTGGAGCAGCCAGTCTTGGTCAGCCTGCCCAAACGGAAGAAGGGGCCTGATGGAAGACTCAAAAGCCCTGCCCTTCTCATGCCTGAGCTCTGTAACCTCACAGGTACTGTAGGATTTTCTTTTCTTTGGAGGGAAGACAGAATCACTTATTCATTTCTTTCTTGCCCAACAATTCCATTTCTTTCCTTCATTTAACAGCTCCCCCTTCAAGTGCTCTGGCCTTTGAGACCTCTTCTTTGAACTCCTGCCCAGCTCTCCAAGAGAGAGCTGCTTTTGCATCCCAATGCTCACAGTACACTTAGAAAGCATCCTTAGCTCCTGGTTTGAACACAGTATCCTGTGTTTTTGTCCCAAAGGTCTAACTCGATCAATGCGAATGAATGATAGGATCACCAAGAACATAGCTAATCGTACAAGGTTGTCGCCTGAAAAACGATACACTGAACTCCGAAAACTCATTGACAATATTCACAAGTGAGTTTCTTTATTATAGGGGGTCACAACCTATTTTGTGTCTTGAGCACCTTTTGGCAGTCTATTTTTAAAATGCATAAAATAAAATACAGGATTAAGAGGAAACCAGTCATATTGAATCACAGTTCTCAAAATACTTAAAAAAAAAAAGTTCTCATACCCCAGGTTAAGAACTCCTGCAAGTATAATAGGTGAGTGATTTATGTTATCGAATTTCCATTCTCATTTTTGGTAACATAAATGCTCACAGTTGGTCAGATCAATCCAGACCCTAGTTTCCTTCAAAGCTTAGACCTTTCCTGATTGAAATGACTTTTTGTGTCTGTGTGTGTGTGTGTGTGTGAGTATATATTAGTATGTATATGTGTATATGTATATATATACACACACATACGTACACACACATAGTAGATAGATGTGTGCATATCATCTCTCCAAAGAAACTACAGGTAATGCAAAAATCAGGAATTGTTTCTCCAGTGCCTTCCACATAGCAGGCCCTAAATAAATACTTAGTGACCAAATCAGGACAATATCAGCTCCATAGATAGATAGATAGCTGTAGATATAACGTATCAGAAAATTGAAAGCTAAACTTACAGTCCTCTTCTTAACTTTCTAGTTTTTTTTTACCAGACAGCTGTAGTAGGAGAGACAAGCAAAATGAATTGGGACAAATCTTAACAATTTTTCAGCTCTGTTTGTCATTCAGTCACTGGAGACAGCCCCTAAAGCAGAGTAAGACAGGAGGTCAGAAAGCTACCTTGGGCTGTCTTTGTGTATCTTGGGGTGACCACAACTTTGTCAGAGCTTGAAGTGACTTTTCAGAATCTCAACCCTGAGAGGTAGCACCTAAAACTTTTGGTTAGGGGATGTTTGTCTTGATTCTGTATATCTCTTATTAAATATTACATCACTGTTTTATTTATCAGTGTCCAAATACTCTTAACTTGACAGAAATGCTGATGTCCAGAGAGAGCTTCAGGAATGGGGTTTAGACTTTGAAAAACAATCGTTATCTCTCACTGGAAGAGTTTTGCCGGTACAGAAACTCAATGAAGATAGAAGAGTAAGTTTCATAGATTAAGTTGGTTGGGTTTTTTTTTTTTTTTGATCATCAGTTCAGTTTGGTCCAAAGCAAACCTGTACAAACCAAAGTAAACCTACTTATACGAGTAATGAGAAGAGCAAAAGTTTTACCTTGTTCTTTTACTAGGCTTTCTGCTGTATTCCTACATAAATGAAAAAAAATAAACTAACTAATCACCAGAGGTATAGTTTGTTTTTTTCTACAGTGCTTAAAGATTTGCAAAGCACTTCACAAATATTATCTCATGTGATCTTCACAGTAACTCCCCCAGAGGTAGGTGCTTTTATGACCCCCATTTTACAGCTGAGGAAATTGAGACAGATAGGTTAAATGAATTGACCAGGGTCACATAACTAGGAAGTGCCTGAAGCAGATTTGAACTCTGGTCTTCTGCTGGTCTTCAAACCCAGCAGTCTAACTACTAGGCCACCTAGCTGCTTTATCAAAAATAAGAAACCATTAATTTTGCACATTCCTCTTTAGAAGCAGAAGTTACCTTTGTAGACAGTAATAGGGTATCTGTTTAAGGCCTGGGGGGTAGTGTCTCTCCTCTTCACTCTCCCCCCTTTGCACAGCTGCCAAGGGATCTTCCTAAAACATGGGTCTGACCATGGCACTCACCTAGTCTAAAAGCTCCAGTGGCTTCCCCTTTGTTCTAGAATGAAGGGCTTCTCTGTCAGACATTTAAAGCCTTTCACAGTCTGATTCTGGCCTGTCTCTCCAGGCTTATTGCACTCTCCTTTATGTTCAGGGCATTCTACCCAACCAGCGTCCTTATTGTTTATTTCCCATCTTCAGGCTTCCTGTCCCCTCTGCCTGGAATGCTCTCCCTCTCTATCTCTTAGAATCCTTAGCGCCCTTCAGAACCAAGCCTAAGTGCCACCTCCTACAGGAGGCCTTTCTTGCTTTCTGTTGTCACCCTGCAGCCTCTGTATGTGCCGTGTGGGCCTGTTTGGCACATTTATTGAGCAGCTAGATGGCGCCATAGTGCACAGAGTGCTGGGCCTGGAGTCAGGAAGATGCATCTTCATGAGTTCCTGTCTGGCCTCAGTATTGGCTTGTCTGGCATATAATAGGTTCTTAATAAATACATGTTGACTTATTGGAATTTAAGTAGTTGTAAAGCACAGTTAACTTCTTATAACATGTCTTCTAACTCTTTCTCTCCTAGGCTATGTCTATCCATTGTACAGATTGGTCAAAAGAAATCAAAAGAGGACAGTTGAGTTATCCTAAACCACTGAATAATTGGCTGCTTGTCTTCAATCATGAAAATGAAAGACTAGCACAAATCCTATGGGAGAAACTAAATATAACTACACGTACCCTAGGCATAAACTTGAGGCCCCCCTTACAGTAAGTACAATTAACTTTTCCCAAAGTTTAGATATTGAATGCTGGTCATTCACAGATTATGCATTTGGGGAAGGTTTTTTGCAAATGCTTTGAGTTGGAATCTAGGGTTAAATAATCCAGTGTAGAGATTGTTCAGTAGTACTTAAAATAAGCCCTCTTTAACTGGTTATAAAGGGGACCCTTGCTATTTGAGGAAAATAGAGATATTTTTTCACCTGCTGCCTAGGTCCCCTCAAAAGCTCTCAGCCCACAAGATTTGATCCTGGCTCCTTACCTCCGAAAGGTCAGTTTCTCTTTTTTGGCTATGGCTTCAATTTCAGGGGCTCGTTTCCCCCCAAAGGTGGGTAACAGGGTTTCTCAACTCCCACAAGGGCATCCAGTGTACAATATGCATATCAGGTATACAGTGTACCTTATGGGTATCATAACCTTTATTTCATCTACTACAGAAAATTCAAAAGACAAATGACTCACAGGAGCCCATGAACTAATACAAAACATAGCCCTGAGACAGCCCATTAGACTCCTCCCATGTCCACCACTGAAAGGTCAAAATACTTTGAGGACTACTGAACAAGCACTCTCCATTGATCTTGGGCTGGCACTGTCTGAGAAACCCACATCAATAGCAGGGAAAGGTTGGCAGGGAGATATGTTAAAAGACATGGGGGTGGAGTAGCATGGTTTATTAAGAAGATGCTTACAGGCAGCAGTCCAGGAACTGGGGAAGACGCAGTGTGAAGAGCATGGGGGTGACGATCAGCAGGGACAGAAGGAAGAACGTCATCATCTGAACAGAGTATATATTACAGCCGCCTTAGTCCAAAAGATGAAGGAATCTGGAAATATCACCCATCTGGCCCAGAAGGACAGTGGACAAGTGATGGAGGACATCATTTCTTCAGTCATCTGATGGACCTACCATTCTTCCAAAGAAACAAAGCAAATAATTTCTTAATTTACCAAAATGGTAATTTCATCTTTCAAAAATAGGAGCAACCCACATGGGGAAATACTGTTCTGTGTCTTATTCTCTCCAACATGGAAGAACTGGTTTCTGGGGCAAAAAAAGATGAGAGAGAACGTGGACTGGTATTAGTTGATTGCAAGCTGAATATGGGTCAGTAGTCTGGTACCTCTCTGACTGGAGGGATGGAGAGCAGAGCAAACAACTCTTCCCATAACCTTCCTTTATAGAGGGCTCGAACTGACAGGCAGCTCTTCATTTGCCACTGGGTACTTTGCTTGGATTCAAATCCAGTCAGTCATTCAATAAACATTTATTAAGCACCTACCAAGTGCCAGGCACTGTGCTGCTAAGCACTGGAGATATGAAAAGAGACAAGAGACAATCCCTACCCTCAAGGAGCTCACAATCTCATGAAGACAAGAAGTAAACAGTAAGCCAAACAGGCTACAGACAGCATATATAGGAGAAATTAAGAGAGGAAAGGCACTGGAATTAAGAGGTGTTGGGAAAGGCTTCCTGTAGAAGATGGGATTTTAGTCAAGATTTAAAGGCAGCTGTGGAGATCGGTAGTCGGAGTTGAAGAGGAGCACATTCCAGGCGTGGGGGATAGCCAGAGATGGAGGGTCCTGTTTGTGGAGCAGCTAGGAGGCCAGTGTCACTGGATCGAAGATAACATGTCAGGGTGTAAGAAGATTGCAAAATGGAGAAGGTGGCTGGGCTGTGAAGGGCCTTGAATTCCGTCATCGTCTTCATCGTGCCCCACCCAGGATGTATTCATCCCTGTGAAATTCAGCATGGTGGAGATTGCTTCAGCTTTGCTGCCCACACCTCATAGATACCCAAGGTTTCTGCTTTCTTTCTGATTGGAAGGCAGGAAGGCAGAGCAAAAAAAAACAAAACTCTGGCATAGCCTCCTTTTATAGACAGCTCAAAATGACAACCAGCTCTTTATTTACCCCCAGCTACCCTACTTGGTTTCCACTCCTTCTTCATCTTCTCACATCCTTGTTAGGCACCCTCGGGCACTCCCGACCCCCTGCAACTTCTTTTTGTGTCTTTTCTTCCCTCATTCAATGGTAAGCTCCTTGAGAGCAGGGTCTGTCTTTCTTTTTCTTATTGAATCCCTAGCACTTAGCACAGTACCTGGCACATAGTGGGCACTTAATAAATCTTATCATGCTGTTTGTCATATTGCATGCCTAAAATAAATCTAATTTAATTTTGGATTACATTAAGAGGCATTTTATTAAGGAATCAGGAGGTGGCACAGTGGATGGAGCATAGGAAAACCTGAGTTCAAATTCTACCCCAGATACCTACTTAGCTATGTGACCCTGGGCAAGTCAGTTAACCTCTATCTCAGTTTCCTCATCTGTAAAATGGGGATGATAATAACAGCTGCCTCCCAGGGTGGTTGTGAGGATCAAATAAGTTTACAAACTTTAAAGCACTGTGTGAATGCTATATATTACTATTAATATTATTAGTCCCATTATATTTTGCCCTGGTCAGACAGTATCATCTTTAGTTCTGAAAACTACATATTAGGAAAAATGTCGATAAACATCCTGAGGAAGGAAATGTGAATGGTGAAAGACCTCAAGACTTTGCCATCCAAAGACCGGATGAAGGAACTAGGGGTGCTTATTCTGGAGAAGAGAAAGCTTGGAGGAGGCATACTCAAATAGTCTCAGGATTGTTGAGTGGAACAGGCTTGTTTTTCTGGTTTTCAGAGAGTAACTTAGAAGAGTAGGGAGAAGTTTCAAAAGGGCAAGTTTAAGCTTGATAAAAAGGAAGAAAAAACCAAACAAACCCTCCCAAAGAGACCGGTAGCACACTGTTATGGGCCACCTGGGAGGTCTTTAAGCAAAAGCTAGATGATGCCTTGCTGGGAGTATTGCATTAGAGATTCTTTTCTTTGGTATAGTTTGGACAAGGTCCCTTCCCATTCTGAAACTCTGTAATACTCATCTGCATGCTTTCTTCCTATCTAGACTTCTTGTTCTTATCCTAGCAAGTCAGTCTGTCTTTACTGAGACAACCCATCCACAAATGACTTCCACTTTGCTAAGCAGGAGTTTTCTAAAATATAGCTGTTTATGTAACCCCAGGGAAATCTTTTGTTCCTTTCCTTCCCCCCACCCTACCTTCATCCTCCCTACCTCTCTTCCTCCCTTCTTTCCTTCTTTCCTTCTCTCCCTCCTTCCCTTTTTTCCATTCCTTCTTCCCTCTTTCCTTCCTCCCTCTCTTTTCTCCCTGCCTCCCTTTTTTCCTGCCTTCCCTCTTTCCTTCCTTCCTTCCCCCTCCGTTTTCTCCCTTCCTTCCTTTCTTTCTTCTTTCCTTTCTTCTTCCTTCTCTCCCCCTCCTCCCTTTCCCCTCTCACCCCTGTCCCTCCCAGACAGATTCAGAGGAAATTCTGAAACTGTACTGTGTAAAAGGCAGCTTAGCTTAAGTACTTGCATTTTGAAATCTTTCCTTCATTAGACTTGAAACAGGGAACACATCTTGCCCTTGCATCTGTAGCCATAAATTAGTAATTTCATTTTCCTGTGCCCAGATGTGGACCCTTAGGTGATTTTTGTGCCTGTTCTTTTCTCAACATCTGCTTGTTCTTTTTCCTTCACTTCAGTAGCCACAAACTGTCTCAGATTCTGTACTCAGTAAATTTGACTTTTGGCTTCTTACAAAAGAAAAACAAAGGAGGATCCAAGAGGAAGATTCACTTCTTGGCGGATTTTTCTTTTTTTGAGCAAAACTTGGTTTTGAACTTAAATGTCTTCACTAGTTTAGCTTTGATGGTCTTCAGTTTCTTGCCCTTCTTGGCTGTAACTTTGGGCTTATTGGCTAAAACCTTGGTGCTAGCAATCTTCTTGGGCTTGGGTGCTCTCCGTTATGTTTGTGAGAGGATAGGATAAAGGATAATTTCTATGCTTTGTGACCTTTTGCCCTCATTTGGACTTCTGGATTGCAAGAGAAGAAACAGGAGTCATGAGACCTAAGAATACCCATAACTGGGGATGCAAGGAAAAGATGTGTCAGTATCTATGGTGTTGAATCTAATAAAGGCTGGGAGCTGCTTTGAATCCTGCTCAAGATTGGAACTGTGATTGGGGGCGGACAGTTGTAATCATTATTACTTCCACCTTACTTTTTCCTGAGAAAGGAAAGTGAAAGTTTCTTCTCTCTGTTCCTTTGAAACAGAGGATATGTGATCATTTGCTCAGAACACCCAAGAGGGAACAAAAGAATGAGGAGAGGGAGAGGTGGAAAGAGTAGGTGAAGGGAGGAGAGGGTGAGAGTGAGAGGGGGGAAAGAAGAGATAGAGATGGAAAGGAAGATGAAAGATGAGGGATAAAAAGAGAAGGAGGAGAAGAATGGAGAATAGAGGAGAGAGCTACCTTCTTAAAAATAAAATTCTGTTTTATTTTTATAGAGATTTATCTTTCCTCCCTCCCCCCCAATAAAGCAAGAAAAACACAACTGTTGTTACAAACTTTCATAGTCAAGCCAAACAGTAAACACACACGCACACATGCACATGCACACACATGTACATATATATACCCCATATGTGTGTGTGTGTATATATATATGACTTTCATAATCAAGCCAATTTCCTACATTGACCCCATTTCCAAATATATATTGTATATGTATACATATACTGTCTGTTCACACATATACATAGGTACACATACATGAAAACACATATGTATATGTGTATCTAGATGTAGATCTCTTTACCCTGAGTCCATTTCTCTTTATTAGGCCCTGTGGCTGACAGGCTTATCCTGAATGAAGCCCCACCTGGTGGTAAACTCAAATCTTGACCTCCAGGTTTATTTAAACCCCTTGCCTGGATTTTTAACTGTGTGACAATGTACATGAGCCAATACCCCAAGAAAATACCACTCATGGTGGTCACTTGCACACATCCAAAGACTAAAACAAAGTTTTTAAAAAGCAGAAATACCAGGAATTTCAGTTCTTGGACTTTAGGGAGAAACTTCTATGAACTCACTTTGATAAGGGTGCACATTTATGTAGCGCTCAAATATATAAGGTACCTTCTTCACAGCATCCCTGATTAGTGAGCAAAGCAAATATTATCCCCATTTTATAGGAAGGAAAATAATAACTTCAGTGACTTGTCAAGGGCCATGCTACCAGTGTCAGAGTTGGGAGTCAGTAGACCTGGACTGGAGTTCAGGCCCTAATGGTGACCAGCCTTGCCATTACACCAGCTGCTTCCAGCATGTAGGGGAACACTATCTACAAGCAGGTGATAAAAAAATTTAGGATGATGCCTTTGTTTGGTAAAGGCCCTTAAACTTTGATCCTGAGAATTACAAGGAAACCCCAAATGTAAAATCTACTGGTTAGTGGTTTATAGCCAATCCCTTTCTCGGTAAATAGCCAGATTCTGATTAAATAGAAGTACTGAGAAAAGGATCCAGTTTTCAGTTAACTCTAATGCCTGTTACTCCATAACCTTTGGTAGGTCAGTGCCCTCTAGCAGATCAAATTTGGTTGCTTTTGGCTAAAGGCTAATAAGAAGAAGACTATTCCCTACATCAGTGGTGTCAAACTCAATATTGACTTAGAAATCCACAAATTACCACTAGGTTGTATTGTGTTTTTATTTATATTGCTGAACATTTCCCAATCAGATTTTAATCTGGTTGAGACAGCACTGGAGAGCTGGCTGGTGGCCAGGAGTATGCCACCTCTGCCATAGTAGATAGGAAGAACATTTTATTTATCCAGAAGGATGAAGAAACAATTCCTTCTATTAGAATAAAAATATCAGAAAGTGGCACATAAATGTAAGTATATATGATAAAAATCTGTGAATTGTGTGCTGTTGGTGAAGGGAAGAAATTTGAAAGTAAGAAAAGTTCTGAATATATAGTATCAGACATTTTTGTCGACAGACCTGGTAAGGGATTGAAAGATTTTCCCTTCCTTTCTGTTGACATTTTTAACAAATATTTTTAGCCATTCTGAGTCCCTTTTGACTATTTTAATTTTTATTCTTAATACCTTTTTGTATTGCAATCTTTTTGTTTCAATTTAACATGCTGAGTTCATAACTATATGAAACCTTTTTAAGCTTCTGTGAATGATATAGCTTGAACCGGCTACTGATTACTGAATACAATGAGAAAATGTATTTATTTCCTTCTTAGGTGTCCAGTAGAGGATAAAATTGAAGAGTATCTTAAAGTCTTGGAGAAAAATATTACACCACAGACTCAGATTGTGAGTAGCCAGTTGTTCACTTCTGAAATAGCAAGTATTTGGTTCTTTATTTCCAGTTGTCTACAGAGCAGCTTCCACTCAGCTGCCCTCCTGTGACTTCACACTCAGAGACTTAAGAATGACACACTGGAGATGCAAAAACAAAAATGGCTATGCCCTCACTGAGCCTGTGTTCTGTGGGGATGTGCTGGGGGAGCTAGGAGGAGAAGGCTGTACCACAATCACATACATGTAGGTTGAGGGAGAGGGAACTAGCGACTAGAAGAATGAGGGAAGACTTTGTAAAGGGAATGTCAGCTGGGATGAAGTTTGAATGATGGTGCTGGATTCTGAAAGACAGGGACAAGGGAGGAGAACATTCCAGGAATGGGGGATGGCTTGGGTGAATACAGGAAAACAGGAGATGGAATGTCCAGTTTGGAGAAGACCTTCTAATCGGAAATCCTTTTACCTCCCCATCCTTACCACGTCTTCATGTATTCTCCCAAACATGACATGTACTTTGCTCCTTTCATGCTTTTTGCATATGCTATTGCTATCTTCTAAACTAAAATGCTACCTTCTCTCTGATGTTTCTCCTCCACCCTCAGGCTGTAAGGATCTTAAGTCCCCCATCAAGCAACCTGCTTAGCCTCTCTGTCTTTAACTATAATTTGAAATAATGACTCATATATAAATTCTTTATAATACTTCCAATAGATTCTGTGTGGACAGAAACGTTATTTTATTAAAACTTTGTTTCTCTCCCAATGGTTTAGTATGAGGCTAGGTACTTTGTGAAGGTTTGTTATATGTAATTGAATTTTATAGGGTCAAATTAGGATCAGGACGCCAGAGAGGCTGAATTTTTTAAAATTTATTCAACTGTAGAATTGGCTGGCTTATAGTAACAATAGTAGTTGACATTGATGCTGCCCTTGGACATTTAAAAAACTATTTTATTTCCTCTAATCACCCTTTTAGTAAATTGAACAGGTGTTATACCCAATATATGTTTCATAATTGGAAACAATATTTAAAGGAAATAAGAAAGGGTGAGAGAAATGGAACTCAGAAGTCAGGTGATTTGAGTACAATCACCTGGCTAGTGAGTTCCAGAGGTGAGATTTGAATACAGGTCTCACCTGATTCTAAGTCTAGCCCTTTTTTGGGCTATACCACATTGCTCCTTATTTAACCATAAGCTTCTATTTGCTGCAGGTGTTCAAGCGGCACCGCAGGAATCATCTGTCAGTGATCTGGCAGATTGGCTCAGAGCTTTGTATAGGAAATTGGAATAGATAAACTCCTAGTATCTCTTCCACATGTACGATTCCAGTCTTGCTGTGGTATTGGATTTAAGACTTTCTGTTTTCTGCTTCATATTGATCCATCCTTATTGATTATTGTTCTAGAGTAGGACCTCAATGCCATACGAGCTGCTGTTTGAACTGCTCCCCAAACTCAGGGTTGAGGTTTGCCTAGATTTTGCCTTTGTTCCTGATATTTTGGGGGACCAGTTTGTAGATCTATATATACATGTTCCCTTTCCTAATCATATACATTCTTTAGGACTCAATTCAAGAGTTCTTCTTTTCTGAAATGAGAGCTAGTATTTATAGAATGCTTTTTAAATTCTATAAAACACTTTACAAGTACCTTATTTTATCCTTACAACAGCCCTAGGAGGTGGGTGTTAGGTAGGTTCTTCTTGTTTTATAGTTGTGGAAATTTAAGCTTAGAGAGGTTAAGTAAATTGCCTAGAGTCACACAGCTAGTAAGAGACTGAGGCCATGTTTGCACTTGGGTCTTCCTGACTCTAGGTCCCATGCTCTGTCCACTGCACCACCTCACTGCCTTATAACTTTACTGAGTCTCTAGGGGTGGTTAGTTATCTGATATTATTTTAAAATCCTGTTAAGGAAGTTTATAAACTCTGAGGGTTCCCTTCCAAGAATCAAGAAAGGGATTGTGTTGGAATATCTGGCTCAGACATCTTGCCACCACTGTGATAAGAAAAGTACATTGGCCCAGTCTCTATTTTGAGCTTCCAGACATTGTTTCAGAAAGATCAAAGGTCATAAAACTTGCAGAATCAAGACTGAAAAAGCAGCCACTGCTCCTGTTTGACCAGCTGAAAGGTGTCCTTATCTTCCCTTTTCTGTTACTTGCTTCTAGACATGTATACCTTTCCCTTCCTTTCTTACTTTCTGTAAAATTCTGTATATCTGTATATACTCTATAGATTATCTCCATACCATATACAGAGTTCAGGTAAAGATATAAAGCACAAATGTTATGTGAAAACTTAAACTCTCCAAATTTCAAATTATCAGATGAGTTAGCTTAATTTGATGTCTTCCCTACAGCTCTGATGTTTATAAGCTTAACTTCATAAGGTTTGATCTGAGTTTCCTGGAAAGGCCTAAAAAAAGGCCAGTGTGATTAGGTTTTGCAAGACCCTACTAAATTATAATCTTATCACTAGCAAGTTTAAGGAACATTACCTAAGAAAACTCTACAAGTGGCCTAGAACCTAGAAAGTTGATCTACTAGAAGAAACCCCTCTGCAAATCTGCTCTAGAAACAAGGTCCATTCCAATACTGTTAACTAACATCCCAGTTAAAGACACCAGGAATACATGTTTCTGAATTTAAGTGGACTAAATTAGACAATTTGTGGACAGTGGTCAAGGATGGATGCCTTTGATACAGAATTTCCAAGGGAAAATGTTTCTCAGAAGCATATAACTTCATGAAGTGGATGGTAGGATAAGAAATCTATTATTTAAATGGACATTAACTGAATGTTGCATATGTATTCAACCAAACCACTAATATTACTCAGCACCTGAATTGCATTGGGATGTTAGGGAAGGGTCTAAAAGAGATTAAACATGAAAGGATGTCTAACTAGGACATTTGGGGTTTGTTGCCAAGAACAGTCTGGATCAAGGCAGTTTTGAAAACCTTCTGTTTTATAATACAGTAATTATTGTATTAATTTTTTTTTATTGTGGCAATTAGTACTTCCAGATACTTGTATCTGCCTGTGGAAATGCCTGCCAGATAACTTATATAAAAGTATCTTGAGGAAAAAAAAAACAATTAGATGTGTAAAAATGTGGTTGGAGATGCGTATATGTGAGCTTTGACCAAGGTGGAGACTGTGGCAGGAGAATTTCTACCTCAGTCCTCTTGCTGCCACTATGATAAGAAAAACACATTGCCCAGTCTCTATTTTGAGCTTCCACACATTGTTGTTGAAAGCCTGAAGGTCACAATACTTGCAGAATCAAGTCAGGGAAAGAAACCACAACTCCTGGTTTTGATTTGCTGAAAGGTGTCCTTATCATCCCCCTTCTGTCATTTGTTTCCAGACATATATACCTTTCTTTTCCCCTCCTGCTTTCTGTAAAATTCTATTTCTCTCTGTTGCTTACATATCCACATTCTGTGTAGAATTCTATGTAGGTTACTGAAGCTGACGCCCTGGGCTCTCTCTCTTTTTTTTTTTTTTTTTTTTAACACAGATGAGACTGTGCTTTGGGTGTAATAAAATTCTGTAGATAACTATCTCTGATAGTTATCTGGTGATTGACAGTCATACTTAATGAACTTTTGGATAATTTTTACCTCAGGATGATTCTGGGAGAATAGAAAGAACTCTTAGTTTATTGAATAAAATCTGTACCTCAGCAAGACTTCTTCCTGTAATGTGAGAGCTTATGTGGTGCAATGGAGACACGGCTGAATTTGGAGTCAAAAGACCTGGCTTTGAGTCTTCATTCTGCCCCTCCCCTCTGTGATCTTGGTCAAGTCATAAAGCATTTCGGGGCCTCACTCCTCATCTGTAAAACATTAGGGCTAGACTAGATGACCTCCTGGTTTTCGCCAGCTCTACATATTGGTTGTATGATCCTTGTCAAGTAGGACAAAATAGTCTCTGTTTAAATATTGGCTGTAATAGAGAATCCCTTAATTCCAGAGACAGCCCTTTCTACTTTCTGAGAGATCTCATAGTTTGAAGGTTTTTCTCTTCATATGTCTAAGATTTCTAATTTCATCAACACTTGTATCAGTATACCCCTTAACTGTCTTAACTCATCTGTTCTTTAGTAGATGGTCTTTGAGAATTGCCATGGTCAAGATTCCATTGCCCTGTAGCCAAAATGGTGATGAACCTCTCTGAATTTACCTAATCTAGTCTTCAGCTTATGGTCATTGACCTTTATAAGTCTCCCTCTTTGAAGCCATTCATCTTATTTAGAATATGTGAGTGTTGTATATAAAATTTAGCTACTAGAAAATCCAAGGCCACTTCCATGCCAAAAGGAGCCATTGAGGTAAGACTTGGGTGGATGCTTTTCTGTATATTGAGCTGGAAATTGCCTTTCCAATTTCTACTTGTGCCTAGTTCTCTGGTCTTGAGCCTGGCAAAACAAGTTAAGCTCTTCTGTGTGGCAATCCTTCAGCTGTTCGAAGGCATCACGATGTTACAGCGTACTTGACCTTGAAGTCAAAAGACAATTTGTATCCTGAATTTTGAGAATGGAATTAGAGAAAAGTAGGAGTTGCCTAAAGAGATTGAGCATGCACAGGATACTTATTAGTCAGTGTAAATTTTAAAAAGACATGCAAAGAAGATGGAAGCAAAGGCAGGTAGTGGAAGTTGAAGACAAAATACAGCCTAGTCCTGTAAGAATGTGATAAGTGTTGAGGCAGAAGTGATGGAAACCTAGGGGGTGGGGGGATGACCTTCACTCCTACATTTTGTGATAGAAGAAAGGAAAGCTGGATATGTATGTTAGACTTTAAGAAAATAGATTTCAGGAAGTTCAGAAGAAGAGGTAGGCTCTCATGGCCTAAAATTCACTGGGGGATGTTATCTCAGGTGGAATGATAGATGCTCAAGAATAAAATTCTGAGGACACAAAGGGAAGCATTTCCATTGAGAAGGAAAAGTGGGAACTGGTGGAAGAGACCTATTTGGATACACAGGGAACTCTTTAGTGAAATGAGATAAAAGATGGAAGAAAAGCCAGGAAACAACAGATGACCGTAGAGCATGGAGCAGCCCTTCAGAGACGGGGTCAGGAGTAGTAAAGATTAGAATGAACTAAGGATATGGAGGGAAACTAAGGACAACAAAAAATTACGGAGGGTATGTTTTTAGGTATACTGGGGAAAACAAGCAAAGAAAGACTAGAACCTCTTCCTAAGGTAGATGGAACTATAGCACAGGTGTTAGCTGGTAACTGACATCTGAGAGCAGGCAGAGCTATGCAGTTATGATTTTACTTCAGTTTTCTCTGTCAAGAAGAAAAAATAAAACAACATTATTTGCACTTCCAAGTACAAAATACAAGTGACCAAAAATGAGTTGATGTCCAAGATAATTAAGGAGATGATAGTAAATGGGAGGGAATCTCAGAAGGAGGGCACTAGCAGTCAAGGAGTTTTAGAACACTGCAAGATCAACATGAGTGAGATCCAATATGGCAGCCAAAAAAGCAAACATCATCTTTGACTATTTTAACTGAGGTATAGCTTCCAGAAATAAACTTTCATTTATCTATACCATCCCCTCACACTATTGCCTTCTAATATGTAGGGGGTACAGTGGATAGAACACTAAATCTGGAATCAAGAAGACCTAAGTTCAAATCTAGCCTTAGACATTTACTAGCTGTTTGACGTTGGCAAGTCACTTAACCTCTGTTTCAGTCAGTTAATAAATATTCATTGAGCACCTGTATGCCAGATGCTGTGCTAAGTGCTAGGGGGGGAAAGGCTTCAATTGCCTCAGGGATAATAATAACACCTACCTCCCTGGGTTGTCTTGAGGATAAAACCAGGTAATATTTGTAAAGTCCTCTGCAAATCTTAAAGGGTTCTGTAAATGTTGTTATTGTTATT
>NW_020954713.1:7542195-7546642 GCF_900497805.2 Vombatus ursinus | reverse complement strand
GTCATTATTATCCATATTCCTTCCCTTTTACAGCCAACCTCTTCAATTCCACTTCCTCTCCCACAGACTTCTCCCCTTTCAGTGGGACTTGTGAGCTGAGACTCTGTTGGAATTGCTCTCACCAAGGTTACCAGTGATTTCTTAATTGCCCAATCCAGTATCCTTTTCCCAATCCTCATTCTTCTTGTCTTCTTTGTAGCATTTGACACATTCCTGGGATTTCTTTTGCCCCTCAGTTTTTCTAAGACTTCTTTCTCCTGCCTTCTGGCCACTTGGCTGACCACTCTTGGTTCTCCTTTGCTAGATGATCATTCATGTCCTGCCTTCTAATCATAGACGTCCTCCACAACTCTGTCCTGAGTCCTCTTCTCTTTCCACACTCTTACCATGTGTTAATTTTACGTCTTTCATATAGAATTACAAATACATGTTGGCCTTCCCAGGAAGCTCCTTAAAGAAAGGGATTATTTTGCTTTTGTCTTTTTATTCCCAGGACCTAGCAGAGTGCCTAACACATGGAAGGTACTAAATTCAATCATCGTCTTCCCTGAGTGAGATTATCTCTATGCAGATTACTCTCAGAGCTATGTGTCCAGTTTTCATCTCTTTCCTGAGCCACAATTGTTACACATTTCCAAATGAATATCTCATAGACATCTCAAACTCAATCATTAAAATAACACATTTTCTTGCCCTCTAAACCTCTCCTTCTTCTAATCTTTCCTATTTCTCTTGATGATGCCGTCATCCTTTATATCAAGTCTGTAGTACCTCTATTCATTGCATTCCATTTCTTCCTTCAAGCCTTTGCACAAGCCATCCTTCATGCCTGCATTAGATTCTCTTCTTACTTCTACCTCTTTAATTCATTAACTTCCTTTGTAGTTCACCTTAGGTTCAACTTTCGCCTTCTCTGATCTTCCTAGTTATTGGAATGCTCCCTCCAGCCAAATTACGTTGTAATTACATATCTATCCCAATTCTGTGTTCTTCCAGTAGAACATAAGCCCCTCAAAAACAGGTGATAGTCTTCATTTCACCTTCTTGCCTCTCTCCAGTGCATTGCACAATGCCTTGTATACAATAGGATATAAATACATGCTTGTTTAATGAATGACTCTTTGTGATAGGTGTTGTCTTTTGTTTTCAAGGCTGTTTGTCTGCTGCCCAATAATAAAAAAGACAAGTATGATGCTATTAAAAAATACCTATGTGTAACACGCCCAGTTCCAAGTCAGTGCATAGTAGCTGAAACCTTAAACAAGCCCCAAATTCTCCTGTCAGTTGTTACCAGGCTGGCCCTGCAAATGAATTGCAAGATTGGAGGACATCTTTGGAAAATTTCTATGCCTGTAAGTTGTACTTTATTGGAATGTCTCTTTTTTTGTAAATGTCATTTTGTAAATATTTATAAATTGATGGTTTTGGTTGTAGTTTAGGCATATTTAAAAGTTTTCATATTTCTGAGCCATACTATTGATGGAATTTAGGAATTTTCTTCTGTAAGCCTAGAAATTCAGATAGAAGTGAATGCCCTACCTATGCAAGCCAACTGAGTACATGGTCTTTCTGTCACACATTAATATAGCACATGACTATCAGGTAATACAGTTGGCAACTCTGCTCTTATTTATGCTCTGTGATAAATATTTTTGCTCATGTGATAATTGAGAAAACTTTTCCTAAGACCTTCAATCGTGGGTCATCCAAGGTTTACATTAATAGATTTTTAAGAAAATTTCTTAATTTTTCCATGTATTTTTTTCTTGTGTATTTGAATGTATGCCTTTTTCCCATTTGAGCTCACAGATGCAATGTTCATTGGTATTGATTGCTATCATGATACCACATCAGGACGTGATTCAGTTGCAGGATTTGTTGCTAGCCTGGATACGTCATTGACTAAGTGAGTAGGACTGGGTAGACGTAAATGAATTTTACAAAGCTTTTCAGTCGGAGTTCTGTTTGGGGCAAAAACCAAGGGGACTCTAGAGACTTGAATGTTCAGAAGGCAACATTAGAGAGATTTTTTCTGTGACCTAGATCGCTTTCCTTATTTCACATGACCACTAGCTTTCATTGAAAGTGTCTTCATTGACATTCTCATACCCATTTACAGAGGTAGGAAGTCCTTTGTTTTCAAACTTATTTGATATATTGGTCAGTTATACTGATTTTTTCCCCTCTTTTTCTTGAAAAAATACTGTTAAATGGAATGGCTGTCTGAGAAGGGGAAGGGGGAGGGTTACTAGAGAAACTATAATGATGTAAAAAAACAAAAGATTTGAATAAAAACCTTAATTTTTTAAAGTTTTTCTGTTTTCCCTCCCATTGATATTGTCAGATATGGTGAAAATGAAGAATATGATCTTTAGGACTGGGGAGGATTCTTTTTTGTTTGTTTTTCTTCTTTAATTGAAATAGAGAAATATGGAGGAGAGGATTCTAGGAAGATGGCAGAGTAGGTCAGAAAATTCCAAGCTCTCCAGATTCCTCCCCCCAACCCCCAAACAAGACAGAAGAGCAAATCAGGGCAAACATAGAGTGAAAAAAATAAACAAGAGTTGGGGCAGAACAATGGGACAACTGGAGAAGATCCAAAGGAAAATACCAGGACTGAGGTTTGGTCCCTGTGAAGTGTAAGCACCTCTAGACTGAAATAGCAAGCAGTGAGCCCTGGGGCTAGCTGGGTGTTGGGAGGCTGCCTTGGCCCCAACCACAGGAATTTTTACTTCCCGTTCTGTGTGGAGAGTGAGTTGTCTGAGCAGGGGAAGATCGAAGGAACCTCTGCTGATAAGGAACGCCAGGCCCAGCTATGCTACCAAGACGTGGCCCTGGGTGAGAAGGAACCAGCACATGCCTGGTGAGTGCAGAAGCCATGGGGTGGGAATGCTACTGGCTGTGGGTGCTTACAGGAGGATGGAGTTCTTGGTTTTGGTTCCAGGCCAGAGAGGAGAACTGAAGGAGAATCTGAAGCCAGAGGCACCATCCCCCATACCCTAAGACTAGAATTGATTACAATAATAAGCTACTACAAATTAAAAAAAAAAGAGCAAGCAAAAGAGAACCCAACTATAGAAAGTTACCATGGGAATAGAGAATACCAGGGTTATTCATCTTCAGAGGAGGTTACGAGGCAAAAAAAGCCTCTCCTACCCCAAAGAGTAATGTCAGTTGGTCACCTGCCCAAAAATAATTAATAGAAGAACTTTAGAAAGACTTTAAAAATCCAATGAGAGAGATTGAGGAAATATATATAAAAAAAGAACAATCCAAGACAAACAAGATTATGAAAAAAAGTCAACTAACTGGAAAAGACAATCCAGAATCTTGAAGAGAATGACTCCTTGAAAAGTAGAATTGGGCAAGGAGAAGCCAGTGAAGCTATAAGAGACCAAGAAATAATAAAACAAAATATAAAGAATGAGTGTGAAAGAAAGAGAATGTGAAACCTCTCATAAGAAAACAGCTGATCTGGAGAACAGATCAAGAAGAGAAAATAAGAATAATTTGACTACCTGGAAGCTATGATCAAAAAAAGAATCTTGATAGAATAAAACAATAAATAAAGAAAATTGTCCAGAAGTGTTATAATGAGAGGGCAAAGTAGAAATAAAAAAAAATCCACCAGTCACTACCTGAAAGGGTTCCTACAAGAACAACTTACAGGAATATCATAATCACATTCTGAAACCCCCAGCTCAAGGAGAAAATATTACAAGGAACAAGAAAAAAACAACTCAAATATGGTGGAGCCACAATTAGAATCACACAAGACCTAGCAGCAGTGACACTAAAAGACCACAGGTCTTGGAACAGCATGTATCAAAGAGCAAAAAAACTGGGGTTGCAGCTGAAGATATCATACCCAGCAAAGTTAAACATAATCCTGAATGGAAAAAAATAGACATTCAATGAATTGCCATACTTTCAGAATTTTGTTGCAAAAATACCTGAAATCAATAGAAAATGTGACATGCAACATCCAAGAGAAATAAGGTGCACATCAAAGATTAATTACAAGGGACTCAATAAAGTCGGACTGTTTACTTTTTATATGGGGAAATATGAAATGTATGTCTAAGATTGTGATTAGTAATTGGGTAGTACAAAAGAAAGATTGGGATAGATCTGAGTATGATGTGATTCTAAAAAAGTAAAACTATTTAGGAAAAGATAAAAAGAGTTAATTATCTTATACAAATGAGGCATGAGGAAGAATTGACACAGAGGAATTAGATGGGGGATGAGGGCTGGTAGTTCTGGAATTCTACTCTCATTGGGAATGGGGTAAAGAAGGAACATATATACATATGTATGTGTATGTGTATATATATATATATATATATCTAGGAGGATATAAAAGTCTTTTAAATTCAGANTATATGTATGTGTATATATATATATATATATATCTAGGAGGATATAAAAGTCTTTTAAATTCAGA
>NW_020954713.1:7538868-7542151 GCF_900497805.2 Vombatus ursinus | reverse complement strand
AAGAAATAAAAGGCTGAAGGGATAGGGGGCAGGGAGAGGATAAGGGAGGGATTTTTGGAGGGAATCCTCATATCAGATCTGGGTTAAAGAGAGAAAAACATATAAATTTAAAGGGAATAACAGTCTTCTAAATTTATAGAGAAATAAGAGGGTAAGGGAATAGGATGGGAGGAGTATAGAAGGGTGTGTAGGTTAATGGGCCCGAGATAAAGAGGAAATAATATATATATGGAAGGCTATAAAAGTCTTCTAAATTGATATAGAAACAAGAGGATAAGGGGAAAGGATTGAAGTGAGAGGATAAAGGAGGAGGGATCTTTGGAGGGGGTTGGTTAAGTAATAGGAGAGCAGGGTAGTGGGTAGAAGTAAAGTAGAGGGGTCAGGAAGAATAGGAAATAAGAGATACACAGAAATGTAAAGATCAGGAGTAGAATTTATTAGGGAGGAAAACAGTAGTAATCATGATCTCAAGCAAGGTTAAAGCTAAAATAGATTTAATCAGAAGAGAAAAATAGGGAAACTGAACTACGTGTCAGCCATATTAATATTGTTTTAGACTATTTAAAACAACTAGTACAAGGTTGGAATATTGCTGTGGTGTAGGAAACGATGAATTGGTGGACTTGGAAAAATATGGAAAGACTTGGACTTAGGGAGGAAAATTAGAGGAACAGAGGACAAACTAGTATAGTACAGTCTTACATAGATGCATATGAATATATGTACGTCTGAATATGCATATAGATATCTAAGTATATGTATATTTATGTAATTATACATATATGTATGTGTATATGTGTGTGTGTACACACATATACATACATATATACACACACACATCCATGCTTAATTGTAGCGTTCTTGGTGGAGGGAGGAAGGGGGCAAAAAAGAACAAAGTAAAAAGTGCACAGCAGAGAACAGAAGAAAACTTAACAAGGAAGCAAAGAAAAGATGGACAGCTCTCAACCCAATGTATAGTAATTATTATATAGGTTTTCTTGAAGTGGAAATTTATTGCTGTATATTTTGAATCTTATGTCCTGCTGTGCACATGGCAATGCTTTTTTTCTTTTGTATTTGTTTGTAATATGTTCCTTTTTCTTTTCTTATTGTGTATTTTAATTTAAAATAAATTAATAAAGAGAAATGTGGATAGTGTTTTTTTTTTTTCTCAAAAAGCAGTGACAGTGAATGGAAACACATAAACTAGGATGTTGCTTATGTTCAGTGGTAGTTGTAGACTTCACACATTCCTGATAAGTTAGAGCTTTCTCAAGAGCAGATCATTATGGGTTTTTCTAGTTAACTTGGACATCCATGTAAAAAATGTCTCTCAAAACGTTCTGCATGTACCACTTGGATGCCTCCTCATAAGAATGAAGTAACCTGCCCCAGCAAAGCCTAAGTTTCTGGCAAGTACTCCCTGGTTGTAAAGGCTTTGATCGCATGGGTGATTTGAGGAGAGCACTGGGGCGCAACAATTCATGAAACCCTCTGCTGAGGCATATGGGGAGATATGGTTGGGGGAGATATTGTGATGTGTATAAGTGGGAAGTGTATCCATATGGATGAAATCAGACTCTTTGAATATGAAGGAAGAGAGTCTCAGGTAGAATTATAACAGGTATTATGAGAAATAATATCTCATAACAGGGCAGCTGGGTGATACAGTGGATAGAGTACTGGACCCAAACAGGAATCCTGCTTCAAACTTTTACTAATTATGTGACCTTGGGCAAGTCACTTATCCTCTGTCAGCCTCAGTTTACTTATCTGTAAAATGGGAGTACTAATAGCACTTCCTTCATAGGATGATTACACAGACCAAATGAGATAATGTAGTATTTTCCCAAAGTCTTAGTGCATTTTAAAGCTAGTAAAAATACATACATACATGCATATATATATATATATATATATATATATACACGTAGTTATTGAGTAATTTCCAACTCTTCATGACCCCATTTTGGGGTTTTCTTAGCAAAGATACTGGAGTGGCTTGCCATTTCCTTCTCCACCTTGTTTTATAAATGAGGAAACTGAGGCAAGCAGGGTTGAGTGATTTGCCCAGGGTCACACAGGTAGTAAGTGTCTGAGGAAAGATTTGAACTCGGGAAGATGAGTCTTCCTGACTCCAAGCCCCAGGCTCTATCCACTGCCCCATCTAGCTGCCTCAGGAGAAATGGACATAGAGATATACAGATACTGGGACATAAAGTCCCATTTTACAGCCCAATGTCCACTTTCCATTAAACTTCTCCAATGAGACAGGAACCCCAAATACAATCTTGTCCTCTAAAGCCCTATATAAATAAATGCTACTTACAATTACCATTATATTATATTATAATGTAAAACATTATATAATACTGTTGCATTGTAATAATTATTATTATATTGTAGAAAAATCAAATTTATGTGAATTTGACTCTTTCCCTCTTAACAGGTGGTATTCTTGGTGTTTCCTTCAAAAGCCAGGGCAGGAGTTTCTAGATGGCCTCATGTCTTGCTTAGAAAGTAAGTTTCTCAGTACCTAATTACCAATATCTCAAGAAAGATTAGTTTATTTCCTTTTCCCCTTCATTTTATAGTATTTTATTTTTTCCAATTATATATATAGTTTGCAGCATTTGCTTTTATAAGATTTTGAGTTCCAAATTTTTTTCTCTCTCCCTCCCCTCCCCCTTTCCCAAGATAGCAAGCAATGAAAGATTAGTTTAAGTTGAGCAATGTTACAAGCAACAACACCAACAAATGTTGCTTCACAATTAGAACCAAGGATGTTTTTTTCAGATTACAGTTCATCTTAATTTTCTTGATATCTTTTCAGCTGCATTAGATGCCTGGAAGAAAAACAATAAACAATGTCCATTACCTAAGTTTATTTTCGTGTATCGGGATGGTGTAGGAGATGGTCAACTTCAAACTATGGTGGATTATGAAGTACCTCAGATGCTGAGATGCCTAAATTCTCGTCCTAATTATTCTTACAAGTAAGTACATGTGGATTATAAAGTGATTATTGAAACAAACTATTACCTCTAATCTTTAAAAGTAGTCTATATCAGAGGTTCTTAACCTGGGCTCCACAGGCTCCCCCAAGGGGATAGACTTAAGGGGATGGGAAAGATTATATTTCTACTTTAATACAATTGACTTTCTTTGTAATCCTGCGTGTTTTATGCATTTAATAAATTGTTCTTGGGGCAGCTGTATGGTGCAGTGGATAGAGCACCAGCCCTGGATTCAAGAGGACCTGAGTTCAAATACGGCCTCAGAC
>NW_020954713.1:7506497-7538827 GCF_900497805.2 Vombatus ursinus | reverse complement strand
ACATAATATTTACTAGCCGTGTGACCCTGGGCAAGTCACTTAACCCCAATTGCCTCACTAAAAAAAAATTATTCTTGTCCATCCATACCATCCATAGACTTCAGCAGTCTGCCCAAAGGCCCATAACACCCCAAAATGGTTAAGAACCCCTGAACAACATGGAAAAGAATCTTGTCTAGCATGGACAGTGGGGCTTGTGGTGGTAGGGAAATAATACTCCAGTATTACAATGAATTAATTATCTCATCAATGTGATTATTCCCTGCAACATCAAAGACTACAATCCATTCATATCTGCCCATCCTATTCAGTTTTCATCCATGTCTTCCTCAGGAGATCCCAGCACATGTGCTGGGAGCCTTCTTTATGCCCTCTTAGCATTGGATGGATACCACTCAAGCATGTGCACTGCCCATTAACTGTCTCTAACTGACCCAGCCATCTTTTTTTTGAGCCATGTATTTCTCTAATATCTTTTATACTACTTCTCTTTAATTCTTTGTTTATAATATGTTGTGACTCAATCATGCTGGTATGTGCCTCTTCATTGCTTTTCGGGGGAGCTGCAACTTCATTCTTCAGAGACTATAGTGTTCAGTGCCTTGCAGCCATCCGTGAAACATCATCAGAAGAATGCCTGTGTGAATGGGTTTTTGTTTCATACAGAAGCTTGGGGTTCTGAAAAGAACCAAGCCCAAAGTTAATCCAGCCCTCTTTCTTCCTGTATTGTTCTGGACCCAGCTCAACATCTATTTGTGGTATCTGACCCAGGTGTGTGTGTGTAGATAGATGGAGGGATGGATACATAAACACAGCTTCCTAGGTATGCCACTTAATGGCATTGGTAGAATAGGTCTCATGCTTTGAATATGGCTGTAGGCTATATATTTTTGCATGTTAAAAAAAAACAACAGGCTAAGTAAGAGGTGCTGAGATCACAAAGACCAAAAAATAAATTAGAATGTAAACTCTCTGAGGGTAGGGATTATTAGTGGAGACAACTGTACACTGTGTGTGTGTATATGTGTGCAAGTGTGTGTGTGTAATGTAACTGTGAAGAAATTAGGAAATCAGAAAGAAGGCAGTGTTGTAGAGAGTGTTTTTGCTAAGGATCAATAGAAGGAAAACTTCATACTACCCAGCCAGGAGGAAACAGATGAGAAATTTTGGAAGTAGGTGACAAATTGGCTATGGAATCATGATATTGTAGTGATGAGGGATCAGAGGACTCAATTATCCTGGCATTGGAAGCCCAGTTTCTGCCAAAAGTAAAGAAGTTGATAAATTATTTTTCCCCAAATGGCCAATTTTATTTTTCAAAAGATGACTGCTCCATTTTATAATTAATAGGATCATGATTTTTAGAGCAAGAAGGGACCTTTAGAAGTAATCTGGTCCGTCTCTCTCATTTTACATATGAGAATACTGAGGATCAGAGAGGTAGGAAGTGCCAAAGCCAGGTTAAAACTATATCCAACTTTCTTTTTTTCTTGAATACATCTATAATAAATTGGATCTGTTATGTGATATGTGGGAACTACTCCAATACCATCAGTGCTTCCTCATTTTTTATAATTTGTATCTGTTTACCATAAAGTATACATAGTGGCACTCTGTGACATACCAAAGCTTTTCTTTCTGTCTTTTCACATTCTGTGGGCACAGAGTACCTTCAGTCTGTCGTCTTTTGCTCTTGTTTCATAACTGGTTCGTATCCTCTTCCAATTATACATTTCCCGATTGATCTCTTTTTATGCCACTATTCACACAAGTAACCCCTGGCATGCCTTAATTTTGAAAGCACAGATTTCAAAGGATTCCAAAAGCAGAATGAATAGGATCTTTGATGGGGGAGATTGACCAGAGACAGATAGGAGGCCTTCCGAAATGAAATTATGAACACAAGCTCTTTTGATGAAGAAGAATATGAGAAGTAATCTAAAGGCACCAGTGTGGATAATTTTGAGAGTAATCAGCTAAGTTAGATTTTTTTTAAATGTTAAAGATAGAAATAAGGACAAGTAACTGAGGATCTATACCAAAGAATATCATGATTTTTTAAGGCTGTGGTCAAAAGTCCTAAGACAAGGAGACTCAAGAAGAGAAAAGACCAGTATTTGGGGCAGATGGGATGATAAGCAAACAGTTTTTCTTCCATTTTTTTTTCCTAACAAGGAAAATGACCTTCAGACTAGAAAGGACAGGACAAAAATAGAGAGAAATTAACCCAAGAAGTGAAGAAATAGTATAAAAATACCTAACAGTCCTCAGTGAATTCAAGGTCCCCAGACCTAGATACTTCAAGACCCAGAATACTTCAAGAACCAATTGATATGATTATTTAGCCACTATTGTTCATCTTTAGGGGGTGTGAAATGCATGAGATGAGAGGTGGCCAAATGTTCCATGTTTTTTAAAGGGAAGCAAGTGATATCACTAAATTCTAGACTGATCTTCATCTCTTGGAAAAATTCTAAAGGGCATTGAAGGTATGGCTTATGAACATTAGAAAAGGAAGTGATGGTCACACAGAACCAGCATGGATTCATAAAACAAAATCAAAATGAAAAATCAGGTCATGCCAGATGAGCCCTATGTCCCTTTTAAGAAGGCTTACTAGGTTGGTAGAGTAGGAGAGTGTCTTTTACGTAGTGTAACTAAATGTCAGCCAAGAATTTTGTGCTGTCATCATGGGCTAGATGGAAGGATGAGGACTAAGCAGTAAAACAAGTAAATGTCTGCAGCTGATTAAATGATGCAAGAGTGCTCATTATCAAGTCAGTATTAACAAGGAAGGGAGTGTGTAGTCGAATGCTAGGAATTTATCCTGGGACCTCTGTCAGCTTCCCCCCCCCCCCCATCCAGCTTGAAGATCGTTCTACTTAGGGGAGAGAACAATGAAAATAAGAAATTTTGCCTCCTTTCCATGGTTTATCACCCACTCCCTGTCTCCCTGCGAGCAATGTGTCTGTCTGTACTTTGTTGGCACTCTGGCCTCTGAGATTTGATCTGGTATAGCAGAAAGAGCCTTGAATTAGGGATCAGAAGAACTGGGTTTCAAATCCCGGCTCTGTTAATCTATTAGAAGTGTGACCTTAGACCAGACACTTAGCCACTTGAGAGTATAATTTCCTTATCTAGAAAGTGAGGGGCTTAAAAGAGACAATTGCTAAGAATTGAGAGGGACCTCAGTGGCTGCCTAACTCCTACTTATACCACATAGTCATCTAGCCTTTGCTTACAGATCTCTGCTGAGGTGGAAACAGCTGTCTCCTTAGGCAGCTTGCTCCCTTTGGGGAAGTTCCAATTGTTTGGTATTTCTTCCTTACTTCAAGCCCAAATTTGCCCGCTTTAGAACTTCTACCTGTTTCTGGGGTCAAAGTGAGTAAGTCTAGCTCTTCTTCTACATGATAGCCCTTCAAACACTTGGAGAAAGCTATCATCCGTGCCTGTACTCACCTCATCCCGATATACAAATTTCTATTTCGTTCAGCCGATCCTCAAATATCATAAACTTACAGCCCTTCAGTATCCTGATTGCTAGCCTTTGGATGTTCTCCTATTTACTAATGTTCTTAATATGTTCCCAGGACTGAATATAATACTCCAGATATGGGGTGAGCAGAGTTTAATAGACAGTGGGACTGTCACCTCTTCATTTCTGGATGCTATAGTTCTCAATGGCATGTTAAATCATGTTAGCTCATTGAGCCATTCTAAATCTGTGAGCCTAAAAATTGGATTATGGCATTGATATTTTGTTTATCAAGTTTACAGGTGACACAGGAAAAAGAACTAATACGTTAGATAAGCCATGATTCAAAAGGATTTTCTTAAGCTCGAATCTGCTAGGCCACTGGGTGAACTTAATAAGGAGATTTTAAAATTGAAATCCTCTTTGAGTACTTCATTGTGGCGTAGTAGTTATCCTTAAAATGTAAAGATTATGCCAAGACATAGAGTAAACTCTGTCAAAGTCTACCAATTTACAAAGGCTTCACTTTGATCCTGGTAGTCTGTTTTCTAAGACTCAACCTAAGTATGATGAAACTCATCACCAATACATGAGCCTCTTAATGACGTATTCTTTGGCTTTGGCCATGAAACAGAATACAAAAAAGTGATCCTTTGGTATTGTGTGGATCCCTTCTCCTTCTACAGTGATGAAAAAGGCTGAAAAAGGAGGCAGAGGGTACTAATAATCACAGTTTAGACTGGGAGTAAATGTTGACTTGGATACTAAACCCTTTTCTGAGAAATTGATATAAAGATTTTTTCCTGTTGGTTTTTCTTCTTATCCTGGATGCATTAGTTTTATTTGTGCAGAAGCTTTGTAGTTTCACAGAATCAAAATTATCTAATTTCTGTTTTGTAATTGCCTCTATCCCTTGTTTAGTTAATAATACATCTCTTACCTACAGCTATGGGAGGAATATGATATATAATCTGCTTCCTTTTAACTTTTTTTTGTTATGATCATTAATGTTCAGGTCACATATCCGTTTTGAATTTTTTGTGAAATATGGCATAAGATGTTGGTCAAGACTAATTTCTACCAGGCTGATTTCTAGTTTTTAGCAGTTTTTATGAAAAAAGGAGTTCTTTCCTAAGTAATTTGTGTTTATTGAACAGTGGGTTATTGAGTCCTGTTGTTTGCAATTCTTCCTTGTCTATCTGTTCCATTGATGATATAGTTTCAGATCTCACAATGCTAGTCCACCTTCAACCCTACCTTTTTATCATTATTTGCTTTAATTTTCTAGATTTCTGTTTCTGTAAATGAATTTTGTTATTTTTTGAGTTGTGTGAAGTCACCCTTTAGTGGCAGCTAGGTGGCACAGTAGATACAGTATGAGACCTGGAGTCAGAAAATCTGAGTTCAGATGAGTCCTCAAACACTTACTAGATGTGTGTCCGTGCGTAGGTAACTTAACCCTGTTTGCCTCAATTTCCTCATCTGCAAAATGAGCTGAAGAAGGAAATGGCAGCATCTTTGCCAATAAAACCCTGCTTGGAGTCGTGAAGGATCAGATATGGCTGGAACGGCTAAACAACAACAAAAAGTAAACCTTTGATAATTTGGTATAACGTTACAGCTGTAAATCAACTTTGGCTGTATTGACTTTCTTTTATTATATTGACAGGGCCTGGCTATGAGCAATGAATATTTTTCCAGCTGTTTTAGTTACTCTTTATTTTTTAAGGGAGTACTTTGTTATTAATTGTCTCAGTATCTTCAATGCTTTCGTTGGATTTTCTATGTAACCGTCATGCTGTCATCAGATAGGAATAATTTTGTGTGCCCTTTGCCTCTCTTTATGCCTTTAATTTCTTTCTCTTCTCTTATTGCTGTACCCAGCATGGCTAGAACTGTATCAAATAGTGGGGAGAGCAGTCATCTTTACTTTATTCCTTTACTGGGAAAACAAGTTCATTGGTTTAATTTTTTTTTCCAGTACTCTTTCCCAGAGAGTCATATAACAGATAGTGTTTTTAAAGACCAAAAATAAAAAAGAAAGAAAGAAAAAGAGGAGGAAAATCAGTATAATCTGATCAATATATCAAAGAAGTCTGAAAATGTATATAATGTACAACACTGTGGTCCTCTGACCTCTGCAAAGGGGTGGAGTGGGATTGATTTTTAAACCAAAGATGCATTCCCTCATTTAGAGAGGTTAGATAGGGGTTGTGCATGGCTGTCTTTTTTTTTTAAATGAAGCATGTAATCATTTTAGAATGATTCAGTTCTCTCTAAAAGGTCCAGTTTGAGTAGCATTTGAATGGCAGTCTTAGTGTCCAGAACAAGGAAGATGATGATTTCGCAGTACTGCACCACAGGCACTGGAATAATCTGTTCTAGGTACTCTAGGAGATTGACAAGACTAGAACATATCCCCAGGGAGGAAGAATAGTTTAGTTAAGAGACTGGAGATCATGCCTTCCAAAGATTAATTGAAAGTATTGAAAACTACCAAGGAAAAAGGAAGAATTAAAGGAGGGCAGATTAACCAACTTTGAGTATTGGAAGGGCAATTAAGGTGAAGATTTATTTGCTTGGTCCTAGAGAATGGAACCAGAAAGTTATAGATTTGGATGCAAATTTAACCTTCATCTCAGGAAAACAAAAACAGAGACAAAAAAACTTTCCAGTAGATCTAGCCAGAAGTAAAACAGGTTACATCCCTGGCATTGGATTCCCCTCCACTTGATGTTTTCAAGCAGAGGCTGGATGACCAGAATAATAGAAGAGCCTAGGAAGGAAGAGTCTAGGCCAACCTGCACACAAAAACTTTCCACTAATATCCCCAATAAGTGCTCATCCAACCTGCTTGATGACTTCCCTAGAGAGGAACCCTCCACTTAGAGGGCCAGCCATTTAATGAAGTTAGTTCCTGACCTTGAACTTAAAATTTACCTCTTTGCAATTTCCACCCATTACTCTTGGTTCTGCCCTCCGGGGCCAAACAGATCAAAACTATTCCCTTTTCCACGCAGCCACCTTTGAAACACTTAACTATAACCATCTCATCCCTACCCTGTCAGATACTAGAGAGCAGACTCCTTTCCAGAAAGGGGTTGTACTAAATCACCTGTCAACCCTGAATACTCTGAGAGTACTCTTAGGTGAATGTTACATGGCCTTGTATCATAATGTCGTGGAAGTCAGTCAGTAAACATTTATTAAGTGCCTACTATGAGTCAAGTACTAGGGATGCATTGCTGTATGCTAAGCACTAGTGATACAAAAAAAAAAAGTCAAGAAGACAATCCCTGCTCTCAAGTTGCTCATACTCTACTGAGGAAGAGAACATGCAACCAGTGATGTACAAATAATATAGCAACAAGATAAATTGGAGGAAATCCACAGAGAAAACTCCAGTAGGAACCTCTCTTTGCCACAGTTTCATGCCCCAACACATTCATTCTTAATTTTGTAATTTGACATTGGTTCTGATAGGATGAGGTCCCTTATTCCCCTCCCCCAACTTTATGTAGGCTGAATTAGAGCATTTCGCAGCTAGAAGGAGTCTCAGAGACCATTTACTCTCAATCTTATATAGATGTCCATTTTTCCTATATCTTTTCTCAGTGCCTGAGGCTTTTCTACCCTAGAACATCTCTCCTACATGCCAGTTCCCTTCTTCCACTGGTGAGCTCCTTATTTGGGTCCAGTTAAGCTGCCATGCTTTTTTTAGTTCCTGGCTGTGCTGCTGACTCTCTAGACTTTGCCCCCATGCCCCTGATTATCAACTCTCCTTCCCTACTTTCTCTTACATATGCTGTCTTCCCCCATTAGAATATAAGCTCGCTGAGGTCAGAGACTGTCTTTTTTTTGCACTTATTGCAAAGTGCTTGGCACATATTAAACATTAAATAAATACTTATTACCTGCTTGCAAATGCCTGACAAATTATTCCTTATACAAAATCACTGCTAAGTAGTCATTTAGTCTCCTTTTGAAGATGTGAGGGGAGACCCCACTAACTCACATGACAGTCCCTTCTGCTTTGGAAAGCTACAATTCTTAGGAAATTTTCCCTTGCATCAAAGTGAGATCTCATTTTTTCATTTAAAAATTTTGTTTTTTAATTATTTAAAAATGTTGAGGTAGCAAGTATTTAAAAAAAATTAATGTGTTCTTCTGCTACTTTCTCCTCTACCACCCCAATTATGGATATTTTTTTTGCAACTTCTAACCATTAATTTTTGAGGCCAAGAAGAACCAGCCTGATCCTTTTTCTGCAGTATTGCCTTTCAATTACTTAAAAAGGAAGGGAAAAAAACTATGATAACTTAGTTTTCTTTTTTGCAATCTAAACAACCTTTGTTCTTTCAACTAGTTATCATGTGGTCTGATCCCATTCACTTCCCCATTCTGGTTGACCTCTTCTTGACTGTCCTTTGGTTTCCTAATGTCCTGCCTAATGCATGGCACCCAGACTTAAATACAGTATTTCAGATATCTGACTTGGGTAGAAAACAGTGAGACTGTGACCTCCCTTGGCCTGGGCAATACAACTCAATATAGCCAAGGATTATATTACTATTTTTAACTGTTGGATCCTAGTGACCCTGCTGAGTTTTCAGTCTACTAAAGCCCCAACATGGTTTGCTTGCTTTTACAGGAGTGATTTTATAGTAACCCCTTCCCCTATTCTGTCTTCAACTAGATCCCTTTGAATCCAAATTTTCCCTAAGATAAAATATTCCCTATCATTGGGAGGGTGGGAGTGGGGAGTGAGGTCTTACATATTTTTTTTCTTTTAAATGAGGTATGTGAGACTTTCCAAATGACTCAACTCCCTTGAAATTATAAACGCTTTGAAGATATGACTTCAAGGACATGTAAATGAAATGTATCATCTCTTATCTTTTAATCCCAAGACTTGTAGTCATCGTGGTAAAGAAACGACTGAATGCCAGATTTTTTGTAGAGAAAAATGGACACCTTGAAAATCCAAATGCAGGGACGGTCATTGATGTGGAGGTTACCAGACCAGAATGGTAAGTTCAATTAAAAAAATGGAGGAGCAATGGTTAGGGATCCACCAAAGTGAGGGGAATCATTTTCGCACCTGACTTCTGTTTCTGTGACTTTATTTAAATGCTGCTTCCACCACTTAGTGTTCAATAAATTTGTAAAATTCAGACTTAGCTGATTTCTATAGTTGGGGTATGTAAAACTCTAAGTTCTTTTCTACTGCTTAGCACAATGCCTGGTATACTAGGCCCTTAATAAATGCTAGTTGACCAACTGACTGACCATAACTAATTTGTTCTTTTGAACCTAATGAGATCCAATTTATATTGCTTTTAAAGAAATTCTTAGGTGTTACATCCTTTTCTTATCTAGTTATTATCCATGGATATAATAGATATTAGCATAATCTGAGCCAACTGATGAGCTGTCATTTTGGTTTAGTTTTGGAATGTATTGTTTCTTTCAGTCTTTTCAATTTTACTGCCTCTGGCCATTTTTTAAAAGATTCCTTACTGGTAACCCAGGATTTGTTGTTCAGTCATTTAGTCATGTTTGATACTTTGTGACCCCATGGACCATAGCACACCAGGCCCTTCTATTCACTGTCTCTCAAAGTCTGTCCAAATTCACGTTCGTTGTTTCCGCAATACTATCTATCCATCTCATTCTCTGCTGAACTCTTTTCCTTTTGCCTTCAATCTTTCCTAACATCAGGGTCTTTTTCCATTGAGTCCATCTTCTTATTATATGACTAAAGTATTTAAGGTTCAGTATTTAACCTTCCAGTGAGTAGCCTGAGTTAGTTTCTTTAAGTAATGATTTGATTTGATCTCCTTGCTGTCCAAGGGACTCTCAGAAGTCTTCTCCAGCACCATAGTTCCAAAGTATTGATTCTTCAGTGCTAAGCTTTCCTTTTAGTCTAGCTCTAGGATAGTGGTAGGGAAATAAAAGTGAAGATTTAGAAAGTAGTGTTCTTTATGGATTTAAAACTTCACAAGCTTTTCTGATATGGTCCTTGCAAGAGTTTTCCATGATTAGTTTAGCGAAGTCAGCAGGCCACTTTAGGATGAATTGGGCTGAAAAATGGTGAGCATCAAATATCACACATACACACACATAGACACACACACACAGAGACAATGAAATTGGTTATGTGTTAACAGATAGGAAATGGCTTGAGTTTTTGTTTGTTTGCTTATTTTGTGGGGTTTTTTTTTAGGTTGAGATTCCCTATTTTGTTCAAGCTGGAAATTCAGCGATCATTCCTGGACTTGATCTCAGTACTACTTGGCATGGAACCTTTAACCAGTTCCATTTTTCCAACCTTAGCTGGCTCACACATCCTTATTTAGGCAGTCTAGTAATCCACAACCTTCAGGGGCTCATGATATTGTTGCCAGACTTAATGTGGATACTCTACCAGTGATAGCCCACCTCCTGGGTTAAGACAAAATACTTCAGGTATATACTACCACCCTTAGCCAGGAAATGATTTGTTACTGTTAAGGAAGTCATTCCTAAATCAGCTATCGGTGTAATTAGTCCACTAGCTTGTTAGAGCAAAATTTTTACATCAAAAATGATGTAAAACTCGAAGAATAAAAATGAGAAATATAGGGTGTACAAGTGAAATAGTTCCAACCTGACCTATTTAAATAAGTTACTGATAACAAAAAAGGGGAAATGGATGGAAGAAAGGATACCTATACTGATTATAACTTTATACTAAAGTGTAATCCATGGAAATCGCTTGTCATAAGGAAGCCAAAGTTACCTAGAAACCTCCAGAATCAGTAAACATCTGATCTCCTTGCCAAGGAAAAAGATATGCCCAAGAAAGGCTGGAGCAGCTTAGAAGACAGACTTGTTTATAAAAGCTCATAGAAAAGGATGGTGGGAAATGATAAGCAATATTTCTTCAGATTGAGAAACAGAAGGAGCAAAAAAGTTTAAAGAACCTTTGGTCCAAGACATAACTGTGCAAAATGAGCAGCGAAGGATCATTTTCCCCCAATTATCCATGGCATTGGGTATATATACATATATATATATACACACATATATATATACACACACATATATATACATATATATATACACATATATATATATGTATATATATATATGGAAACACTAGTTCATACGCAGCCCAGGAGAATCTGTAGAATCTTACATAGAACCTCTTTGGTAAAGTCTTTGTTTAGAAATTAGAACTTCATCTGTGACATTTGTCAACACTTATAGCAAGTGTTTCCTCCTCAGCTCAGCACCTTGATGTCTATAATGTCTATAATGATGTCTATAATGAAAAGATTTTTTGGAGTTTGTCAATCTGACATGATTTTGGTGAATGATTGAAAAACATTTTGTCTGAGCAAAGACTTCAAGGCTATGTCTTTTCTTCCTCTCTATTGAGTCAGGTGCTTTTTAAAAAATCAATACACATTCTATTCTTTTCCTGTCAATAATATGACTGTAAAGACATGTGCGGCAAGAAATTGCCAGTGGAAGCCTGCCTATTCTCCTTGTTCTTTTCTTCAATGTACTCTACATGGATACATCATAGATCAGTCTCATAATTTTCTTTAGAGTTGAGGAAGGCGTATGAGTCAAGAGTTGCTAATGTCACTTTGGTAAAAACAATGCCTGTGGGCTTTTCTACTTTGAAAGTTTCTCTTCTTTGACAGATTTGTAGAGTTTTTCTACCATAATCCTTTTGAAATAATTTCCTAGAGTTCTCTGTAGACATGGACAAGGCTAGATGTAGTGGTACATGCGTGTAATCCACTGGGGGGCTGAGGCTGGTAGATCAATTGAGCATAAGGAGTTCTGAGTTACACTGTTTGGCATGAAAATGGTGAGCAAGTGGAATGAGGAGGAGGGTGCAGCAAGTTGACCAAGGAGGGGTGAAACAGTCTAGGTAAAAAGTGGAGCAGGTCAGCATTCCTGTATCAGTTGGTAGTGGTTAGTGTGTGTGTGTGTGTGTGTGTGTGTGTGTGTGTGTGTATTATATATGTTGTTGCCCTGAAGTCAACCAGTTACTACCCATATCTTGTGGAGTCGTAACTTTTGGTTAACAATGTATACCTTTATATAGACACACACACACACAAACATATACACATTACGTGTGTATTAGTGCATGTATGTATATTAAATATATGTATGTATATATGCAATGCAACATACACACATGTACACACATACATATATGGTCGTCTGCCCCTCTCAAGTACATTTTTCTCACATGAGATATTAGTTGAATTAAAAGTGGTAGCATTCAAATGTGGTATCTCCATTATTGCTGCCTATGAGAATAGATCCTACAAAAACAGTGGAAGATTGATTTCATTTTATCCATACTTCAGTTTCATCCACAAATGCTCTCCAAATAACCTGGTTCACCTGGATTTTATGTCAGTATCTTCACAGGCTCTTTTCTCCTTAAGCAATTGTCACTGTTTTGTGAGGTTAACAACTTTTAATGTGCTGGTAAAGGTTTAACAATCAGCTCTTCTGAAAAAAAAATAAGTATGCATCTATGCATATACGAAAGTTTATTTTACTGATATAAAAGATGTGTAGCACAATTTACAAATAATAATGAAATGATAATACTCTTTGTTGTAAATTTTATATGGCCAATAGCTTCTCACAGAATGCTTTTGTTGATTTTTGCCAAACTCTTTTATCCACAGATGATCTACAGTTGTAATTCAGCCATAATTTAACAAATCACATTGCCTCCTAATCCACCGAATCTTTTCCCAATAAATATATTGTCATTAAATCTGACATGTGATTTGCTATTACATTATTTCCTACCCTCATACAAATTATGTTTATTAAAATTACACCTCTTTCAGCTTCGGCACTAGTGATGACAGTATTACTCCTTTTTTAGTTTCCTGTTGAATTTTGGGAATTAAAACATTGATTCTACATTCTTATTTACAAAATCCCCCAAATCCTTCAAAACAACTTTGTTTTAAAATTTCACTTAGACGATGCACTGGCCAGCGCCATTGGCTATCCATGGTGAAGTTAGTTCTTCATAAGGCCAAGTAGATGGTTCTAATAAATCAGAATAATTAAAAATGCTTTCATTGATGAAAGATAAATTAATATGTTGAAGTATATTTTCTAATAGCATATTCCTGGGAAGAGGATTATTAAGAGGAATGTCTTTAAACTTATCTAACAATCAAATTTTCAGCTTGAGATTCATGCTTTCCAATATTTAAATTTTCCAAAGGTTTTATGGTCCTCTCTTCCCCTCTCCTCTTCGAGCCTCCTTTTGTGTGTTCTCTTTCTTTATTGGATTTCAAGCTCCTTGAGGGCAGGGACTGGCTTTTTTTTTCTCTTTCATATTTATGTCCTCAGCATAGCAGTAGTAGGAACTTAATAAATACTTATTGACTGACTGAATATCTGGCTGTTTTCCTGAAGAGCATTGCAAGCAGAGATTGAGGTTTGAAGTCTAAAGAGCAAAATAACTTTTTTGAAGCAATTTTGACATCTTTTATTGTATCTCTAAGCCTGTGTCTTCTAATAACCCATGCTTCTCGATGCCAAATGCTTGAAATGTAGTAAAATAGTTATTTTAGTCTCAAATTAAAAACTTTCACTATATATTAATGAGTCCTGTTGACTCCTCAGTTTTCTAATAGATGGGCATTTTTGTGTTGTGTAATTACAGGTATGACTTCTTTATCATCAGCCAGTCCGTGAGAGTGGGTAGTGTGATGCCAACACATTATAATGTGATCTTTGATAATACTGACCTGACCCCCGACCAAATACAGTGCTTAACTTACAAGCTATGCTACATGTATTATAACTGGACTGTAAGTGTTTTTCTCTTCTGCAGAGATTCTTAACTTAGGATCCACAGACCTTTAAGGAGTCCATGGACAAAATTTTTGCGGGAAGGTACACAAATTTGGATGGGGAAAAGTTACATTTTTATTTTCACTTAAACTTTGGTTTCCTTTGTAATCCCGTGTCTTTAATTTTATGCATTTAAAAACCTAATTCTGAGAAGGCATCCACAGACTTCTCCAGACTGCCAAAGAGATCTGGGATACAAAAATAGTTAAGAACCCTTGATATACTTGGATCTAATTCATATTTAGATCTAATTTATGAAAAGAAAAACTTGGGGGATGGAACAAGTCAGTCAAGCAGTTATTAAGAGCCTTCTATATATACCAAGTGCCATGCTAAGAAATGAGGGTACAAAAAAAGACAGAGGCTCCCATTCTAATGGGGAAGCAAAAATGTAAATAAACTTATACTTATATGCAGAGTGGATGGTAAGTAATCTCCTAGGGAAGGCCGTAACTTGAAATTATGAAGACTTAGGTTCAAATGCCCTGTCGTACTAGCTGTGTGATCTGGGTTCTCAGACCCTTAATCTACACCCAAGGATTTATCTACTAAGGGTTACTGGATAGCAAGTTGCTGTTAGTGAAAAGACTTACTGATGCTGACAAGATTAAATTAGGAAAGTTTTCAAAGTGAAAACCAACAATGTAGGTGCTTAATAAATGCTTACTGACTGACTCATTTCTCAGTAAGCTTTTACTTAACATTGAAAGGGCTTAAAATATGGTTAGCAAACTAAGTGTTGAATTGTTTTCCCTCCACTAAAGGGTGTCATTCGAGTTCCAGCTCCATGCCAATACGCCCACAAACTGGCTTTCCTGGTTGGCCAGAGTATTCGTAAAAATCCCCATAAAATACTGTCAAATAGTCTTTATTACCTTTGAATAGCCGACCCTCCAGACTTCATTCATGGATGGAGATTGTCAGAAGAATCTTGGAATCGCCTTTTTCATAGCCATTACAATAGCTTTCTATATGGAATTCGGAATAGGACGGGACTTGAGGGAGAACTGGTTTTTCTTTACACTTATTGGTCAACACTATTTGAAGAGAGACTGGCTCACGTGAGAATCCTTCCGGGACAGAGTAACACAGCCACAAAGAAGAACCATCCCCAAATAAGGGAAGCAGCCAATATGGAAAATGAGACTCGCTGAGTCTGGCAGACTGGGAAAAGTAGCTTTATTGTAGTGACTTCATAATGGGTCATATCTAAGATTGTGATGTGGAGTCAAGGTATGAAATTCTCTTAGCTATGTTTTGCTGTTAAACAATGTAACTTTAGCATGGAGGATATTCTCAATTTGTTTTGTTGAATGTTTGACTTTGCCTGTTTTATTTGAAAGCACATGTGTTATTATTACGTCTGAACTCCGATGACGGAGTACTTGGCCTTAGGACCTTAATGCGTTCTTGGTCTCTGTTGATGGTCATCCCTGAGTCCTATATTTCTTGTCATTTAACCTAAGGAGTAGATTTATAAACATTGTTTTCGAAAAATAGGGATCATTTCCCATCTAATCTGCCCCAAAGCATCCAATTCCTTTTTCCATGAAAAGACAGAGAATCCATAGTTTTCTGGTTTGTAAATCTTTGTAAAAGTAATAACATTACAACATGTCCATCTTAAATTTAAACACAGCGCTGTGTATTCTCAGCATCATGGCGGGGGTTGGTAGATATTCTTCCTTCCGTGCTGCCTTCTTTCTCGTCCCCTATTCCATCCTTTGCTTTTGAACTGACTTGCTAGCTGCAAAGAAAGAGGCTGAGCAATACATCCACATCAAATCACAGGACACAGGATTGAATAACCTGGAGAAAGGACGTGAACACCTACAATTTTACATTTCCCGTTCTGAGGAACATCAGCATCAAGTGCTGCTTCTGATTACTGATCTTCTCACACTCCCCCTACAGTATATAATGATCAATACAAATTGCTTAAGAGTGTCTAACTAGTTAAGATGCACGAAAGAGCTTTCTCATTGCAAAATGAATATTGAGACAGTACATGAATATACCTGTCTTCAACCAGAGGTTAGTGATTTTTGCAGATTAGGTAACGGGCTTCCATGGATTCAATTTTTTTAAGTTTAAAATTTCAGTATTTTGATTTATTTAGACTGCTATGCTTGAATAATAACAAGTTAGCACTTGAAAGGGATTTCTTGAGGAATTGTATAGCAATTCCTGTATACAAAAAAGTCCCAAATACTACTGTCCTGTAAATATGTGTTGAAGTCAATATAGATAGTGGTGGCAATTGTATTTGAGATTAAGCTAATACTATAGTTAAATAAAGTTATGCATGTTACTACTGTTTTGCATTTTGTCATTATTACAGTAGTAATCTATTTTCCAAACTGGTTCATGAAAACTATTTAAACGTATAAGGTCAGCCTCAGTAGGCCTCTTTGGCAGCATACATTTTCCTTAGTCACTTTCTTATCATTTTGGAATTTCACCCTATCCTGCTTCACTTACCTAAAAAGAAATCAACATTTACTCAGAAACACTATAGAGAAAATTTGTTTATGTGTAAAGAACGGTAAGCGGGGAGGCAAGAATAGACATTTCTAGCTTCTCCTCTCTCTACTCTTTCCCAAGGAGGCTTTGCTCCTTTCTAGCAGGGGAAGCAAGAGTTTGGGGCCAGAGGCTGGCTACTGTGTTTTCGTCACAGAGAGAAGGTCTCAGACCAGAATTATATCTATCTGGAGGGCATTTTGGGAAGATGGTGGAGTAGGTCAGAAATTTCCAGGCTCTCCAGATTTCCTCTACAGACAGAAAATCACCACTAAATGACCATACAGTAGTCAAACTAAAGGAGTGAAGCATTGTCCTCCTAAGATAACTTGAGAGGACCTCAGAAAAGACAGGGCCTCCAGGGGCTGAGCTTTGGCTTGAGTGAAGTGTAGATACCTCCAATCCAACACGGAATCAACAAACAGTAGGCCCTGAGGGCAGCTCACTTGGGAAGTGGACTAGGCCTAGAGAAATTTCACCTCAGCTTCAGGAACTTTCACCTCACAAACTTTCATCTAAGGAACAGCAGACAGCCGGGGGGGGGGGGGGGGAGATTGAAGGACACCCCCCCCACACACACACACATACCGTTAGCAAAGGAAAAAGAACCTGACCAGAGATAGTTATTTTGCTGTAAAAAAAGATTTGGGTTCATGTTCAGAGGAAGATAGGTGAAGAAAAAGCCACTATTATCCCAAAGAGTAACTTCAAATGCTCACAAGCCCAGAAAGAATACTTGGAAGAACTTAAAAAGGAATTCAAAAATCAAATAAGAGAGATTGAGGAAAAACTAGGAAAAAATAAAAGCAATCCAAGAAAATTACGAAAAGAAAGCTAACCAATTAGAAAAAGAGGTCCAAAATCTTAAGGAAGAAAATAACTCCTTGAAAACTAAAAATGGGCAAGAGGAATTGAATGATGTTATAAGACACCAAGAAACAATAAAACTAGGGAAAAAATAGAATTTGAAACATCTCGTTAGAAAGACAACGTATCTGAAGAATAGATGGAAGAGAGATGATATAAGAATTGTTGGACTGATCAAAAATAGAATCTGGATACAAGATTACAGGAAATTATTAAGGAAAATTGCCCTGAAGTTCTAGAACAAGAGGGTAAAGCAGAAATAGAAAAAAAATCTGCTGTTCACCACCCAAAATAGATCACAGGAAAAAAACTTACTGCGATGTCATAGCCAAGTTTCAGAACTCCCAGGTTAAGGAGAAAATACCACATGCAGCAAGAAAAACAAAACAAACAAACAAACAAAGCCCCACAATTTAAATACTGCAGAAATAGTCAGGATTTCACAAGACTTAGTAGCTTCTACTCTAAAAGACTGTAGGTCTTAGAACATTATATTTCAAAGAGCAAAAGAGCTGGGATTGCATCCAAGAATAACTTACCCAGCGAAGTTGAGTATAATTCTGAATTTTGGAAAATGGAAATTTGAGGAATTGAGGGATTAAAGGTATTTTTAACAAAAAGACCAGAACTCAATGGAAAATTTGATATAAAAGAAATATAAGGAAAACACTAAAAACTAATTATAAGGCACTCATTAAGGTCAAAATATTTACTTATTATATATATGAAAATGTTATCAGTATTCTTAAAGCTGTCATCATTACTAAGGTAGTTTGAAAGAAAGGTTGGTTCTGAATTGTGTATGATGGGGTGATGCTATAAAACCAAATTGGGTAGGAAAATGTAAAACGAAGCAATTACAAAAAATGGGATATGAAAACTAATACAGAGGAAGCAGATGAGGGGAGGAAGTGGAGGGCTGGTAATACTGGAACCTTACTCTCATCTGGCTTGAAAAGGAAACAACATGTACATCTAGAATGGTGTAGAAGTCTTCTGAACATGCAGAGAGGTGAGAAAACTGGGGGATAGGGTGGAGGAGAGACTTTTAGAGGGGTGTGTTGATTGAGATTGGGAGTGGGGAAAGTGACGGGGGACTCTTGGAGAGGTGGGTGAAGTAGGGGGTGGGAGGGTGGGGGAAGAAGATATTGTAACAGGGATACAGCAAAAAAAAGGTTGAGAAAGAGAATAGTAAAAATAAGATGGAGGGAAATTCATAAATAGTAATTATAACTGAGTGTGGATGGAAGGTTTAGAGCAGCTCTCTTTGTGGTGGCAAAGAATTGTAAATTGCAGGGATCCTCATCAAGTGGAGAATGATTGAACAAGTTGTGGTGTGTGGTTGTGATGGAATACTCCTGTTCTATAAGAAATGATGAGCTCAATGATCTTAGAATAGCATGGAAAGACTTGCATGACATGGTGAAGAGTGCTGTGAACAGAACCAAGAAAACATTGTGTATAATAATAGCAGCATTTTAAGAATGACTTTGAGCAACTAAGTCATTTAGACTACAATAATTCTCTACCCTGCTTTCACAGATGCTATTCCAGACTTCTTCTTCTGCCCTCAAACCTCCTATCCACTCTGTTCCACTAACCCTCACACCTATAGACCTCACCTCATACTCTACTAAGAAAATAGAGACCATTCACCAGGAGCTCCATTTTCTCCCCTTCTGTCTAGCCCTTTACATCATCTCCCATTCTGTTCTCCTTTATATCAGTCTCTGATAAAGATGTGGTCCTCCTCACCAAATCCAATCAACCTTCTACCTGTGCTCTTGATCCCCTTCCTCGAGTGTATTAAAGGGGTGTGAGTAAAATCACATTCCAGAAAGGATAGAACTAGGGAGATTTCTGAGAGGAGGCAGCGTTTGAGTTGGGCTTCAAAGGATAGTTCCCAGTTGCAAACAATTGAGCCCCAAAATGTAGGACAGGAATAAACCTTTCAAGACAGGTAGCATGGATAGCTTTGGCGAGTCAGAACCGAAATGGCTAAGAGTTCTTTCCATACCTGATGTGAATTATTACATTAATCCCTAGAACTTGCCCCAGCCCTCTGGCTAGTACCTGAGGCCAGTCAGGAAGTCCACTCCCTCTTTCTCAAGCTTTTCTGGTTATGAAAGGAACTTCAGAAGATTATCCACAGCCATATGAGCCTTATTACACATCACTCTCTTTCATGCATCCCATGTTCTAGCCAGACTGGCCTACTTACATACAGCACTTGTCTTCCATCTTCTTCCTCTATACCTTCACTCACTCTGAAGGTTGTCTTTCATGTCTAGAATGCATTCTTACCTCACTGCTACCTCTTAGAATTCCTGGTTGCCTTCAAATCTCTTCTTGCTCTATATCCTATTAGAAGCTTTGTCCTCCAGGTTATTAGTATTCTAAGTACATACCTATTTACATGTGACCCACAGTAGAATGTAAACCCTGGAGAGCAGGGAATGTTTCCCCTTTTCTTTGTATTTCCAAGTGCCTAACAGTGTCTTACTTGATTTGCCCAATGCTTTCTGTATTTCATTTAATTAGAGGTATATGATCAATTTCTTGAAGCCAAAAGCATTCTTTCTTCCTTTTCCGAGTCAAGAATTCCCCTCTGCCCAATCTGGGCTGTCCCAAACAATCATCCCCTATGACCTAGTGATAGGCCTATCCTTCATCCCCCTATACGAAGACCTTAGATGAAAGCATTCTCCAGTAGCATAAATTGAATTAGGTGAGCTAAGACAAAAGTCTCTTCTTGGATCTTTTCAGAAGGAGCCATGAGTTGTTTCTGTTCAACCCATCAAGACCTTAACTGACATCCTGGTAGTTGGGGATCAGATGACGCTACAATGCAAAGAGGAACCTTTTCAGGTTTCTAGTCGCCATTGCCTTTAATCAGAGCCTTAACTAGGGCAGATTGACTGGGGCTTTGACTCAGCTAGGGTGCCAAAATTAAAATGACACTGGTAGCTCTTCAAAAACACAGAAACTGCTGACTTTCACACCTCATTATCAAGAAATAACAAGGAAAAAATAAAGGATGCTCCCTCAGGCATGCCCATGGCTATGGCCCAAGTGAACTCTTCTCTGATCCCCTGATGCTGCCTCCTCCCAAATCCTCTGGAGAGTTTTGTTTCTGTGCCACTTGTCCTGGGAAACATAAATTACTAGTTATGCCTGCATTTATATGTCTCTAACTGGATCTCTTACAATGAGTGTGCATTGATGGAGCACATTTTTCAGAAATACCTGCAGCATTAATATTTTTGTGTGTCATGGACCCTATTGGCAGTCTGATGAAGCCTACAGATTCCTCAAGGATAATGTTTTTAAACATAAAATAAAATCCATAGGATTATAAAAGAAACTGATTATATTTGAAACACAGTTATGCCTAGAAATACTCAGAGTCCCTCTTTCTACTTGAAGGAAGAGCATTCCCCTTCCTTTATTGTGTGTATTTATGTATATGACTTAGTTATACAACATCAATGAGCAAGCCTCCCACAAATACAAAGAAATGTCTCAACAACATTCTATAAAATATCAAATATTTTATTTACATAAAATATCTTACATGAACTGTACACATGCACACACCCACACAATATTTAACCACAAGTTTAGGCCAGCAGTTGTCTTGAATTTCATACATCTAGCACACACAAATAATTGCCTTTTTTTTTTTTACAATAATTTACAGTCGAGTTCTTTGAAGACACAATGGGGGAAGCTTTGATCATTTATAAACCTTTCATAAGTTACAAAAGAAAGGCAGTCTGAAAAGTATGTATAAACAGTAAAAACAATTTTCAAGGGGACAAGAGTTACAAAAGAGTTACTGCCAAATAGACTGGCCAGCAACTGGTAAGACCGCTTTTGTTCAGCAGATGCCAGTACTGAAAAATGGGCATGGAAGCAGGTGGGGCTCGGAATTTTAGGATGCCTTCTTCGTGCCTTTTGTGCCTGGTGTAGCATTTTTGACACACATGCACACATGGCACCTTACTGACAAGCCCATTTCCGTGTATTTCACACTGACATCAATAAAATGAAAAATGATTGAACCCAAGCTTGCACAGCTACAGAAGAACACGAAAGGGGCAAAAATGCCTGCTTTCCAGCAGGTTGGAGGACTCAGACATTACATGGAGGAGAGTAGCCCAAAGTAGGTTTTACAAAGTGTATTGATAGGGCGTGAGAACTTTATAATTAAGTTGTATGTGGAATTCTTTTTTTTTTCCCAATCAGTGAACTCAGGCCAAAGTCTAAAATAAAATTAAAATGAAATGACTTTTCTTTTTCCTATTTCTTGTTTTCCCAAATTACAGACATTAAATGGAGCCAGTAATAGATTATTTGATTTCAAACTCGTGTTTCAATGAGAATGAAGACATTTGAATGTAGAACACATACGAAGTATACACTGTATATTTACTAGACAGTACAAATCACTGTGCATTTTATAAGGCAGAACATCAAGGCTGAATAAACTAGGAATTTCAAGACCATAGTTAAGTGACATTTACGCATCATGAGGCAAGCATTTGGAAAAAGAGAAACTTGAAAGTCATCCCTTTAAGGGCAGGTAACAAATGCAGAAAGATGAGATATTGTAGGTGGGGAGTGGGCTACCCCAGTAGCTGTTCATCCACCTGTTATTTAATGGTTCCCCCCTCCCCCACAAATCATACTTTGGAAAATCTGAGCAGATTGGCAACAATGACTTGGAAAGAACAACAGGCCCACTTTACTCTTGCAGTCAGTTAAAGTAGACCATAGTGCAAAATTACATTTTTTCCCCTACTGGTGTCAGAAAGGAAGGGGGAAAAAAACAGAGATGGTTTTAGAAAGTACTTTAGTGAGTCATGAAAGCCCTAGTTTGGGATGAAAGGAAATTACATAGGCCAGGCGTTACAAGTCGTCCAGAAGTATATGGATCACTTCACTGCACCCAGTTTTCTCAGAAGTTTCTTCCCTTTGGAAAGCAGACCCTTTTTCTTTTTCGAGGCCCTTTCCCTGCCTCTCCCAGGACTACCAGAACCCATAGATGACGGAGGTGACCCAGAATGCAGATGGACTGTGGGGGATGGTGCTCTCCTTGACGTACCTGTATTCTCAGGAGGAACCTATTAGGTATATTGTGACAGTTTATTGAATGTTTGAAAGCCAACAACATCAATTCAGTGGGGGTAACATCTTAAGGTCCCATTTCCCACCAAAAGGGGGCAAAGAGGTTCATGTCTTCTATCAGTGGCTTAAAATATATCAAAGGCAAATTACATATAAGCGTCACCTCCCAAAGTACAGCGGCCACCAAGCGTTAAGACACATGCTTTGGGACCTAATGGTTCTGAACAATTGCCACGTTTCATTTTGCCAAAATAATGGCAAAAGAAAAAAAAAGAAAAAAAAGGAAAATTTCGGCAAATGATAATTTGAGTTCTTTGAATTAACATAGCAGTTAGCCCAGAATAAGTACAATGGGCTAAGTACCAGCAACTGAATCTTGGGAGCAAAAGTTTCCCCGGAGGAATTCCTATTGTATTCAAAACAAAACAAAACAAAACCAAAACACTATTTGATGATGTAAAATTCTGATGTCCTTGAATCCATTTTGCACAATTTACTGTGCTATATGTATATATTGGAGAGAGATGGTACATTGGTTAAAAAGAAAAAAAAAACTAAAATGAACCTTAATTGCAATCAAAGAAAGCTTAAAGGCCCTTATTGTTTTAAAGTGTGCTTTGTATATTTCAAAGTGAAAATGAGTTTTTTTCAGTGCTTAGGACTTGAGAGTATTTCAGTATATTTTAAATATAACATCAGTCCTTGAACCCCATCGATAGAATTCTTTTATTCTGATCACATAATGCAGTTACTGTTTGCCTAAAAGAGGCTATGCAGTTAGATGCACGTTTTAATGTACATAGTAGAATTCACTTTCCCCATAGCCCTTCTTATTTCAGGCCAGACCTTATTCAAATACAAAATGTTCCTACAAAAAAGAAAATTTAGCCAAGGGTCTTCAGGCTTCCTTGGATTTGAAATCAAGGCCTAATTCTAATGGAAAACAACTTAGTAAAGCATCCCAAGTACACCTGAAGATACCATGTATTTAGCCTAGTGCATTCATCCACTGAGCTGCATCATCCATGACAGTTAACATTGCATTGGTAAACCAAACACTATTCAGTGTCTCTCAGAGGTTGGTTGGTTTGTTTCTTTGTTTTTTTAAATGTCTGTTATGGGCTACATATCATCACATTTTTGTAGTACAGAAGTCAAACTGCCTAAGAAAACATTTCTAGGTAGTTCAAGCCAGGATTTGAGGTTGCTAGTGTTATGAGACAACTCCAGGCCAACTTAATTAAACTATTCATGTGAATTATAACCTTTTTTATGAATTTTTCGGAGGGGTGGTTAAAAGTCTTTACAAGTAATAGATTGTGCCTTTTTTCCAGGGATTGGCTAACAATGCAATCTGCAGCTTTTGCTTTTTAGAATCCTTAGACATTGGAACACTTCTCTACATAAACAGAAATGCTTTTCTTCATTAAGAAATATGTTCCCAATGTTGACCTTTTCATGAATTTGTTATAATATGGTAGTGAGAAATGGACACAAGAGAATTTGTTTTATGACAAATTCGTTTAAGCTTCATAACTGAAAAAAAGCAACATCCTCAGATTTTTGGGCCAATGATTTTTTGAGACATATTTCTTTTTCTGAATCCCACAGTTAAGTCTTAAGACTACTGCATTAGTTATTGCAAGGTAGCTTAAATTGGTATCTTTATTGGTATCTTCAGTTGCTCACTTACGTGAAGGCTACATTGCCTTATTAAGGTGTGAAATGAACACTCTTCTTCTGTTTCCAAGCAGATGAGCAAAGAAATAAAAATATATATAAAATATATAATATAGAAAAACTTGAAGTGATGAAACAAAATAAAGATGAAACACTCAACATGAATGTAATCTCAGATAAAAAAAAGTATTGGAAATAGTATACTAATGTTAATGTTAGAGGGGGATTGATAAACCTTAATGGAAGGCAAGCAAATAGCAACCATTGCTCACCAAATCAATTTAAGTTTTCTCTATAAAGAAGAGCTATTATCTTTTTGTATTTTATTGTACTTTCTTTTTTATGGTCTATGTTAAGACATGGGAAGCTCTTTCATGAATAAAAGTTGACCAAATTAGAATTAAAATGGAACTTCTTGGTAAAGCAAATAAAATATAGCTTAAAATTTTAGATTCAGTAAGAAACCAACACCAAGTAACTAGCAGAAGAACACATTGCAATGTTTCAGGTGGTACATTTCACCCACCCCACTCCCAAACCCAAAGTGTAAAATGTGTATGTGTAAAAAAGCATGAGACAACAAATTATGAAAGACTGGAACATATATTAAAATATGTAATATGACTGCTTACCCTTTTAGCCTTGGTACGCATTGGGGCATCTTGAGAATAACGGGATGGTGTATCCGAAAGGTAGACTTCGACGTCATCAGGCACTTCTTCCAGAAAGTTTGAAGGAACCAGGCCCTTTTGTCCATTGAGCTCTCCCTATGACATAGAAAAATGTGTATATGGAAAGAGAGAGAAGTCATTAATTATTGTCTTCTAAGATTAAGGTTTTGTTTTATCTCCTCTTAATTCTTAAAGTCTTGCTAATCCAAGTGGCAACATTATTATCAATATTATTGTTATTATTTGGTCCAGGCTTGTTGATTTCATCAGTGTAGGGAAATGCTGATGAAAAAACTCCTACCTGAGCAGATGATCAACTAGTCTCAACTTGTACTTTAAAAAGTCTCAAAACTTATTTATATTATTTTTTGTTTGTTTTTTGTTTTCTCCAACTTATACTCAAGAGGTACCTGGGGGTACTGAGGAATTAAGTAACATGGTCTTAGTCACACAGCCATGCATCAGAGGTGAGAATTAAACCCAGGTTTTCCTGACTCTGAGACCAGCTCCTTATACACTATACTATGCTGACTCTCATTATAAATATATTTTTGTTACTGTTCAGTCATTTCAGTCATGTCCAACTGTGACCCCATTGGGGTTTCCTTGGCAGAGATACTGGAGTGGTTTGCCATTTCCTTCACCAGCTTATTATATAGATGAGAACACTGAGGCAAACAGGATCAAGAGACTTGCCCAGGGTCACACAGCTAGTAAGTGTCTGAGGCCATTGTCTGAGTGTCTGAGCTGTGAAGATGAGTCTTCCTGACCTCAGGCATGGCACTCCATCCACTGCACCACCATGATTATATTTACATTTGTGTTTTTAAAAAAAGCTCTATTTTAACATTTGACTATTTTAAAATATCAGGTTAATTAAGCAATAGTCCACAATACCTTAGAGATAGTATTTTAGACTTGAAAATGTGAATGAATGGACATGAAATCACTGGGAGTTTCTGGCCAACTAGCCCCACCACAGATGAAAAAGGCCAATTCCAGAAACATTTCAATGTCCTGTCACTCAAGTGCTGCTTAGTAATGGTGACTTAAAGTGACCATGGGCAAATCACTTAACCTCTCTGGTCCTCAGTTTCCTCAGCTGAAAAAAGAGGGGGTTGATGGACTGGATGATATCTGATGTTCCTTTCTGTGAATGCCTGTACCTCTCTGACATCTAGATAAGTTCATTTTGACAGCTTACATGCGTTAGAAATGACGTGGAACCAAATTGCACATGAGTGTGAACAGTAAGAGTAATGCGTTTTATCTAATGTATATAAATATTTTTAATAAATAAGTATGACTCTAAGAAGTTTATAAATTACTTGACTCCTTCAAGGACCTGAGAGTGTGATTTTGTTGGTGTGGGGCAACCTGCATTGATGTGTGTCAAAATCTCTTTGTACCAGGTGAGACAGTTATAGGAGATACTGAGGCCACAGAAATATCCATCCCCTGGTAGCCAACCCGCAGGTCAAGAGCCTCTACAAGTTTATCCTCAGATGACAGGCTACCCCTGAGCACCCACTAGAAACCTTTACTGGTTTATCAATCCCCCTCTAACATTAATCTAACAATTAATGGATCTCCAGTGACAATAGCTGTCAAGAGTCAATGTCACTTGCATGAGGGGACTGGGGTAGACTTTAATGGAGGATACTATCTATTTTATAATATATAACATTCTAACAAAAGTGCCTTTCCCTGGCCACCACTCTCTTGCGTGGGACTGGTCTAAATGTAAGCTCTGTGAGGTCACAGACTATCTCTGCTTCTTTTTTTTGTATCCCTGGTCCTGAACACAATGTTTAGTGCACAGGAAACGCTCAGCTGGTGCAGTAGATAGTGTGGGACCTGGAGTCAGGAAAACCTGACTTCATATCCTGCCTCATATACTTACCAGCTATGTGACCCTGGCCAAGTCATTTAACTTCTGCTGGCCTCAGTCTCCTTATTGGCAAAATGGAGACAATGATAGCACCTACCTCCCAAGGCTACTGTTAGGATAAAATGAAATCATTTTTATAAAGCACTATATGTTGTTGTTGTCGAGTTGTTTCAGTTGTGCCCAACTCTTCATGACCCCTTTTGGGGTTTTCTTGGCAAAGATACTGGAGTGATTTGCAATTTACTTCTCCAGCTCATTTTACAGGTGAAGAAACTGAAACAAACAGGGTTAAATGACTTGTCCAGGTTCACCCAGCTAATAAGTGTCTGAGGTCACATTTGAACTCAGGTCTTCCTGACTCCAGGGCCAGTGTTCTACCTACCATGCTACCTAGCTTCCCGAAAGCACTGTATTATGTTAATTTCTACATCAAGGATACATAATTTTTGTAATTGCTCTTACAACACAGAACATGGTCCCTCTATAGCTTAGCAGAGAGACTTTTAAAGTTACTGTGGGTGAAAAATGAATCCTTTCGATCCCACTTAGACCAGCCAGGGATAGGCTTTTCCTACCTTGGCTCATGTCTGTGAGAATAGGTATACTCTGTCTCGGGGTTCATCCCTGAAGTTATTCTAACCTGGTAGTACCTACTAGAGCCTCTGCCCCATTGGCACAACTTTTGAGCACCTAAATTAATTCCTTTAATTTGTCCTTGGAAAGAATTTTATTTCATTCATGTCAATCTCTTTTGGGATACAGACCTAATAGTGACATTGCTAGGTCAAAGGGTATTCATGGTTTTATAGCCCTTTGAGCATAGTTCCAAATTGCTCTACAGAATGGTTGAATCAGTTCACAACTCCACCAATAGTGCATTAATGTCTGATTTTTCCCACATTCCCTCCAACATTTGTCATTTACCTTTTCTGTCTTATTAGCCAATCTAATATGTATGATGCTCATGGAAATCAAAGGTCTTGTTAACAAATGAGGTTGGGAGGGAATGTGCTTTTTGCTACCATAGACTAGAAGCATATTTATACTCCACCACCACCCCTTGGGTTCTTCCCAAGACCTGAAAGGAGAAATTCTATGTAGGGACAACGATCTAACAATACTTGTTGCTTGGTTTTATTCTCTCATACCATGGCATGCCATGATGAGGCTTTGTAAGAAGACTTATTAGCTTATTATTATTAGCTTAGAGTTTTTAGTTATTTGTTTTACACTTTGAATGATTTTGTACCTACATCCACAGAGGGAGTTTCCTTATCTGGGAGATGCCAATATCAATGAAATCATAGATTGAGTCCCTCTTCCAATCTGTAATTTCAATATATTTGGGGTTGACTGACTGTGTGTACAAAGTTGTTTCTCTTGATCCTCTAGTTGTCAATAAGCTCCCTGAGGGCAGGGCCTGTTTTCATTTTTGTCTTTCATCTCTATAATCTAGTTAGTACAGTGGCTGACACACTTTGTTGTTGTTCTTAGATCAGACCTGTGATTTTCTTGGTATAAGAAACTCCCTCCACCATGAGGATTGGCACCTTCTCTATAACTTAGAGTCTTAGAGAGTGGCCTGAGGGCCACTGAGAGGCTATGACCTGTCCAGGGTCACACAGGCAATATGCGTCAGAGGCCACACTTGAATCCAGGTCTTCCTGGCTCTGAGGTTGGCTCTCTACGTACCACACTACCTTGCCTTTCAGCTAGCACATTGTAAGTGCTTAATAAGTGTTTTCAAAATTAAATTAAAGTACAAAATAAACATATATATGTACATGTATATAAATAATATAGAGAGATATTTCAGTTCTGCAATGGATATATATTTTTTTACATTTAATTTTAATTTTATTTTTTCCCAATTACATGGAAACAAAAATTTTTAACATTCATTTGAAAATTTTGAGTTCCAAAATCTCTCCCTTTCTCCTTTCCGTCCCCCCTCTTTGAGAAGGCAAGCAATTTGATATAGATTATACATGTGCAGTCATGCAAAATCATTTCCATATTAGCCATGTTACAAAAGAACCAAAGAATGGATATATTATCGTAATGAAACAGGAATTATCTCTTTTTCACTTTCTTTCTTCTTCCTCTCTCTTTCTCTTCCTACCCTTTCCTCTCTCCCCATCTCTCCCTGTCACCTCTGTCCTCTTCTTTCTCTCAGTTCTCTCCTCTCTCTTTCTGTCTCTCTCCCTCCCTCCTCTCCCCTGCTCTGTCTGTCTCTGTCTCTGTCTCTCTCTGTCTCTGCCTCTTCCTTCCTCTCCCCTCTCTCCTTGCCCCCAAGTTGGTACCTTCTCTGCATCTTAGAAAGTTTCCTAAAGCACAGAGAGTTTGAGTGACTTGTATAGGGTCACACAGACAGTATGTGTCAGAAACAGACTTGAATCCAGGTCTTTCTGGATCAAATAGATGTAACAAAAAAAATAGGCAAAATTTGTTAACTAGATTTTCTGTAATTCAAATGAGTCTCCCTCATTTCAGGGTGCAATACACACACAACCCCAAAATAACCTCTTTTGGTATATCCAAAACTTACATAGTAAAATCCATCTTCATCAATTTCACCAAACACAGTAATAATGTCTCCTGTGCAAAATGTGAGTTCTGCCTGTAAAGATAGGAAGGGAAAGTAGTATTAAGCTGTAATGAAGCAATAGTTTTGAAAATAAATTTGACATTACTTTTCCTCTATGTGGTTATCTTTTAAATGGTAGCATCTACCCTTTGAAGCAAGTGTTCCCTCTGTTTACTGAGGATGGCACAAAATTATACAGAATGTAAGCTACTTATGGACAGACTATTTCATTTTTGTCTCTGTATCAGGACCTAGCACAGTATGTATATATATGTATGTATGTATATAATGTGTGTGTGTATACATATATATATATTATATATATATGCTTGTTAAATTTAATTGAAAAGAATAGTACAGAAGGTCTGAAAGGAAGGCAAGGAGGAAGGGAGGAAGTAAGGAAGAAAGGAAAGGAGGGAAGAAGAGAAGGTGGAAGGAAGGAAGGGAGGGAGGGAGCAAGGAAGAGAGAAAAAAGGAAGATAGGAAGGAAGGGAATAAGGGAAGGAAGAAGAGAAAGATAAAGGAGAATAAAAATAGAAAAAGAAAGTGAGAGGGAGGGAGAGAGAGAAGGAAGGAAGGGAGGAAGGAGTGCTATCTTTATTTTGATTCAGATCTATTTTCTTGCCTGCTTTCCTTTGCAGCATATCTCAAAATGGACTTTAATTCCACTCATATTCCCTCTCTTACAAGTACCTTTCCTCATTCCCCTTAGTTGATAATGCTTACTCTCTCCTCTTCAAATTATTATGTATATACCTATCTCCTTATGTGTTGTATACACCTAGTAGACTGTGAACTCTTTGAAGGCAGGAATTGATTTTTATTTTGTCTTTGTTTCTTCAATATGTATTGTATACACATAACAGAAACTTAATGCATAATTAGTTGATTGGATTGGTTGGCATAGAGGGACTGCACTCAAAAGAACTAAGGTTGAATTCCAAATCTGCAGCTAATTATTAGCTTACTAACTAGACCTTAGAGAAATCATTTTCTACTTCTCAGTCTCAGTTTCCTTATCTATAAGGTAAGTGATAGAAGCAGATGATCTCCATGGGCCCTTTTAGTTCTGAATCCAGCTGTTCTCTTTGGAAAAGTGCGGAGCACTGCATTTGGAGTCAAAAGGACATAGATTTGAATTAGGACTTAGAATGAGAGGATCTTGGTTCAACTCCTCTGTGTGAGGAGTCACTTTAATTATCTGTGAGCCTCAGTTTCCTCCTCTGTAAAATAAAGGGTTTGAACTAGACAGTCTCTTAAGAGCATCCCACAAACACTTTGCAGGCAAATAAAGTGAGATCTAAACAATTGGAAAGATCAATTGTTCATAGATAGGCCAAGCCAATAAAATAAAAATAACAATTCTACCTAAATTAATTTATTTGTTCATTGCCATACCAAACATTATTTTATAGAGCAAAAACATCCCACCTCAGAAGTCCGTGGTTCTGTAAATTCTATTGGGAAACTACCTTTCTGAGCCTCAGTTTTCTCATTCATGAAATGAGGATGACAATATCAATCAGCTCTAGGAGAGACCTTAGTGATCAACTCATCTAGCCCCTTCATTTTGCAGAGATATAAACCAAGATACAGAAAGAACAAACAAAGGGACTTGCCTAAGCTTATATCTAGGTTGCAGATCCAGGATCTGAACCTAGGACCTACATCACACCACAGTTCCTGCCTTTTAATATTTGACCTACCTCAATCGGTTGTTGTGAGGAAAATCACTTTGTAACTTTTAAGTGAGAATGAATTGTAAGATATGATCAAGATTTGCAGTGTCTACATCTCTACAAATTTCACTTGCCTTGGTTTGATATTCTCTGGAAACAAAATGCTTCATATCCATTAATTTTTTTTTTTATATTTTTTCCAGACTTGTCTCTTTCCTTAGAAAACAGTAGCTCAGGAGTGATAACAGCTGAGCATTCCATCTCTCATCCCAAACTGCTGGCAGCTAACTGCTGACCTCAATCTTTGAAACTAGTGCCTGAGGGTTTGGTGGTACCATCTGTGTCCACAGGAAAATATTATGGGGGCAGGTGGTCATGCAGCTGGAGAGGCTGACCATACCCTTTATTTTCCTTTGATTGTTTCCAGGTAGGGCTGGGCATTATATCTCTGGGAGGGAAACAAGAAAGGTGAAAGTGGATGGGATGGTGGTGGCGGTGGTGGTGGTGATGTGTTGACAACCAGCTCTCCAATCAAATGGACACACCACACACTTTTAAGTTTAATATACATTATTAACATTTTCTCCATCACTTTCTGAAGTCTAGACAACTAATAAAACAATACATCAAGCATTTGCCAATTTACAAGGTGTAAATGCTCACGTGGAAATTTAACCATTGGCTCTCTTGATCGGGCAATAGCTGGCTCTAGCATCCCACTGGAAGGGGCCCTCCTTAGACAAGGTTGCAGGAAGGGGGTTTTATAGGAATGAACCAAAACAGTGGTGAGTCAATACCTCTACATCAACATTAGGAGAGCTTTCTCTTGGGTCATAGTCATAGAGAGCGACCATTCTTCTTGTAGACACGGGGTGCTGCCGGCCACTCCGTCTGTTCCTCTCTGTTCCAGGGGGAGGGGAAAAGAAAGCTATTATCAAGTATTCAGAAAAAATACACAGTGTTTGCCCTTTCTAATGCAGCAGCCATATCACAGATCTAGCAAGCTAGACAGAGACCTATTCCATCCAGGAGAATGGACCAAGATCCAACCAAGGCACAGCACCTACTCACAGAATGAACTGTTTGTTCCTTTACATCAGTTGCCTTGGATTTCATTTGTCCTGTTTTTCTTATTTCCTTAAAAACATCATTATTTATCATCGGATTGTTACCTTTCCTGCAATTCATTGGTTAAATTACTTAAAATTTAGGGAGGGAGAGAGCAAACTCATGAACAAAGCAGGGGACTGTTAGCCACCTGGCAAGGGTTTGGCTCTACCAATATTGAAGTCATACAACAAAACTTTTCCCATAAATAACCACACACCTAGGACATTATCTGGTACAATTAGTCATGTCCCCTCTTTCCCCTCCCCTAGAAAACGGTAAATTCCCTGAGGGCAAAGATAGTTTTATTTTTTGTCTCTATATCCCTAGTGACTAATAGAAAAATATGACATAGAATAGGTACTTAGTAAATAGTTAATTGAATTAATTTGAATACTCTAGCTATATCAGGAAGTAGGAGGGGATTCTTTGTGCAGACCTCAAATAATACAGATCATATAAAAGTATTCTAGAAATATATATGTGAAGGAAGGAATTCATGATCCCTTGGAAATGACTGGTCTAATGAAGGTGTTCTTAACCTGGGGTACATGGATAGATTTCACAGGGTCCATGAATTTGAATGGGAAAAAAATCTTTATTGCAACATATTTCACTTATTTTGTTATCTTGTGAATTTTATTTTATCTTTTAAAAACATTTTATTCTGAGAAGGGATCTATAGGCTTTACCACATAGCCTAAGGAGTCCATGACAGAAGAACCAGAGGTTTAAAACCTCTGGTCTAAAAGATCTATCTATATACCTACCTATATCTATATGTATTTATCCATATATACATATATATGCATGTATATATATATAT
>NW_020954713.1:7493966-7506465 GCF_900497805.2 Vombatus ursinus | reverse complement strand
GTATATATGTGTATGTGTGTGTATGCACACACACAAACACATACATCTCAAGGATCTGTTTATTGCTGGTGTTGGTGGTGGTGGTGGGATGAGACTTTGCTCCACCCACACAGATAGATCCCAGCCTTTCCAGGCTTTAATAAATGGTCTTTGTGAATTACTGTGACTGAAAAATTCATCTCCCTCCTGCCAATTTGGTGAAGCCCCTCTTTGATGTTAGTTAGACTGGACCTTGGATGATTGAGTCCAGTGTTAAGCTTACACCAAGAGAATCATTCTGTAGCACTTAAGTGGCCAAATTAGCTCTGTGAAAGGCATCTCCTCCCAGAAGAAAAATGGATATTTCTTCTGTCCTCCTAAATAGAGTCATGGTCATTCCCTCTCCCCCAACACTATTTTAAAAATTCTACCAATAGTGATTAATTTTTTTTTTTTTGCCTGGTAGTACCAAACAAATGAAAATGTGTCCAAGGCAAATGGTTTAGAAGCAATGAGAGCTGGTCATGTTGCTTTTGAGAGACCACAATTAGCTTTCCAGAGACTTCCAATTTGTGTTTCCTTAAAATGAAGAAAGCAAAGCACACCCAAAGCTTACAGGTTTCTTTTCTCCAGAATTTGGATGTGATATGAAAATAGAAGTAACATGATTTACAAAGAAATCTTAAGATGATGAGAAAGGCATGGATGCTTTTGAAGTGTGCATGGGGTGATACAGGAGCAACACACTGATTAGTTTTACTTACAACAAACACTGAGGGCTGGCCAGAGGAGCTAGTGAATGACATTGTTTCCTGCCACACAGGACCCTGAACTTGGGGACAACCTGAGCACTGAAGCTCCAGCTGATAGCTAGGGATCAGCAGTGGAAGGAAGGTGGCTGAGAGAGGGAGGCATAGTGAGAGGGATTTTACTCTGGGTCAGAAGAAGGAAGTGTGTATGCATGTATCTATATGGCCTTTTTCCACAGACCTGGCAACTCATTCGGGGAAGCTGAGTCTCCTGAGGGGAAGTCAGACAGATATAACGTTTATGGTGATACTGAAAGGTGCAAGAAGAATCAAGATGGAGGGAAGTGGGGAAAGAGAGAATAAAATGAACATATGTATGGGAAGTGGAAAAGTTCAAAATAAAAGGTGAAAGGAAAGAATTAGGACCCCGCCCCCCATCTTGGACATTCTACCTTGGGAAAATGAGAACAATCGCCCTCAGCACATTTCTTAAGGAGTTAGTGGGGCAAGTAGATACCTAAGCCTGGATGTCAAGGTTCTCTCTACTACAAACAAAAAAGAGCAAGAACAAGAAAGAAAAAGAGGAAAAATACAAGGCATGAAAACTCAATCTAGACACTCAAAACATTTCACCTAATTGATCGCACGAATCAAGTTACTGTTTCTTAGCACAGACCTCTTTTAGACTTTCGGGATCTGCGATGTACAGAGAGAGCGCTCTCTTTGAAACGATCACAGTTGACTTCAGGAAAGGGATGCATACAAATAAAAAAGAGGAGAAGATATGAAGCTGTTCAAAGACCTTCATTCTCATGGACTTAATGTCAAGGTGGGGGTAGCAAAAAGAATTATGCAAAATATATTCATATTTAAACCTTAGACACTGGGTTTGAGTTTCAACTTGAAATAATACGTCTAATTATAAACAACCCCAAAAAGGACAGTATGTCTCTTGGAATGGACTGTTATGCGTTTGGTTATACATATTCTTTAAATTTGAGAATTTGAGGGGGGATCCTTGAATCCTGAATTAAAATGTTTAACCTCATTTTAGAAGATTTAAAATATTAGATCTTAATAACATGAAACTGGGTTGTATCTCCATTTCTGTAGCTGTTTTAGAAGAAGCATATGAAGGTGGAGGATTTTCCTATTGCTTAAAAAAATGAATAAGGGATGTAAAAGAATTCTGCTGAAGACTCGCTGAAAATGGTTTCAACCAACGCTTAACCACTGGTTTAAGATCATTGGTTTGAGGTGATAGGTTAAGATAAATGAGTGAATGTCAAACACCTACCCCAATTAAAATGTAACTTATAGGTAAAAAAGGAACAAAACTACCACCACCACAACAAAAAAACTTTTAAATCTTTTGAATAAGCAGTGTTAACTTGAAAGATAAAATAACCCTTTGTCGTCATCCTTTCCCATTTGTTGTAGATAGGATAATGTTTAAAGAGTAAAAAAAAAAAGCATAATAAACAAGGAGTTATTTTATGCTTTCTAGCTGTGGGACTCTTAGGTACAGTCGAACAATATTGCAGCGTTGAGTTCTATCAAGCAGAGGGGTCTTCTGTGTTCAGGACCCTTTTGGTCCTTGAGATATCCAATAAGACCCCCTAAGTCTTGCCCTGACAAGTTGATCTTGCCCAAGGCACATTGGTGTTCCCATTTCCCAAAGAATTTGCAACAATTAAAGGACACAGAACAGAGCCCCTGTTGTGCTGGCCGCTGGCCTGGGATTCGGCTATAAAATTAGAGGAGGAAAAGCTGGACCAGCCAAGGCAACAGCCTCCAACCCCTGGGCTATGGGTTGCCCCTTACCTATTTTCTCCACGGGGGTATTCAGAGGGAGAAAGCCTTGTTTAAGGAGCTGGTCCATCATTTCTTCATCGTCAGCTTGGATTTCTGAGACCATGTTACAAGGTATAAGGCCGAGTCTGGCACAGGTTTCCCCACGGTAGAAGCCATCAGCATCTTTGTCTCCATAAACCTAAATGGTGTTCAAGAGTCATGCTGTTATATGTGGACACCTTCCTTCAGGGCAGGGACCGGTTGTTTTTGTTTTTTGTTTGTTTGTTTTTTTTTTTTGTCTTTGTATTCCTAGAACCTCACATGGTATGTTATTCCTAGGTTTAGGGAATAGACATTGATGAGATCACTAATATATTAAGTTGCTAAAATATATAAATAGTGGGATAGACCTCATAGTTCTATAAGTATTATCTCCCCTAGTAGACTGTCTCCCCCTCCTTAAAAACAAGGATGGTCTTACTTTTCTATTTTTATTCTCAGTATTTAGAACTGTGCTTTTCACAGTAAACACCTAATAAAGCCTTCATTCGTTTCATTCATAGGAGTGAATACTGGACCTCTTATTTTTTTTTGGTATTGGGAAATCCCATATGACAAAATTTCCTCTGCCAATACAAGCTGTCATCATCTTCTCTGCAATTTATGGCCCTAGAGGGTTGCCTATATTACTGAGAGGTTAATGATTTGCCCAGGGTAACACAGCCAGTATTTGTCAGAGGCTAGATTTGAACCCAGGTCTTCCTGAGGTTTGCTCTCTATTCACGTTCCTATAGCTGCCTCTTGCCTTGCGCATAGCAAGCACTTAATAAATACTAAATGGCTCGGATTGCAAGCTCTTTAAGAGAGGAGTTCTTAATTATGAACTTTAAAAAATATATTTTGATCATTGTATTTCTGGTCTTCTTTGTAATGCTACATATTTTGTTCTATACATTTAAAAACATCATTCAATGAAAGGATCCAGAGGCTTTGTGAGGTTACCAAAGTGGTCTATAATACAAAGAAAGGGCCAAGAACCCTGAGGCTAGCAGGGCCTGCCAAGCTGGATAAACTATGAGTATATCCCGGCAATAAACTGCATCTGCTCCCCGAGGAGAAGTATGAAGAGGTTAATCAGCCAGTAGGTTATCAGTGAGTGATTAATTCTTTGGCCATGAAAATTCTCAAAATGAATTTTGAAAAACACAAATAATGGCAGTCTTTAAATTATGCAAACTCTTATATTGCCTTGATATTGGCATTGTGAATCACTCATTTAATCTAGCTGCCAAATGTATTTAAAATTGGGAGCTGATTAATCATTGGGTTCAGTTAATGTTACAGCTATCAAGTTTCTTTTGGAAAGCACTAGGTTGACCACTTTTCCCATGGATGAAAAAGGAAAACTTCAGCAGGCATGAAGGGATAAAGAAGAGGGTAGTGGTGGTGGTGGTATTCCATCCCCTTGCACCTTAATGATCTGTCCTTCCTTAAATGGTAACTCTTCTTCTGCTCCATCAGGATTGGGAGACATCGTATGTGGATCGTAATCAAAGAGAGCGACAAATATTCGGACTGAAAGGTCCTCAGCGCCGGGGTCTGTTTCAGATTCCTCATACAGGTCTGGAGACAGTCGATCCCGGCTGCAGTAACCATCTAGAAGCATAATGTAAAGAAACATAGAACTTGGTGGTTCTTGTCAATTCCATCCCTTGGCTGAATTGAGAAATTCATCTCTGCTTTGGTAGGAAATTCGATTTCAAATCAAATTCCAGCTAGAAACCTTGTTGGACACTTTCTTTTGTTTGCCTTTTCTTGCATACAAAAATTAATTCAATTAAGAATGAAAGCATATTAAAATAAACCACCTTGAGTCAGAAGACATTCATTGGACTAGGTAGAAAAAATATGAAATGGTTATCATTCCTCTCTTTGATGTTAGCTGACATGCCATAGGAGGAAGGGGCAGTATGTTTTCCTTTGGGTGGATCCTTTTAGATCAGAAACTCTGGACAGGAGAAATCCATTTCCCAAACTGATGGCCTTGCCTTTTTTGTAATATGAAAGTCAAAACAGCATAGTTAATGTTTCATTTGGGTAACCAACATTTTCCCTAGTGCCATATTTGTTTTAGTGTACTTATGGGAGTATATGAGTGAGAGTCACACAGGACAGGTAGGCATTGGATGGATTGTAATTTACATGTCTGAGGGACAGTGCCCACATTGATGAGATCATAGAACCTTTGGAGCTTGGGATAATGAATATTAATGTTTTAAATAGCTAAGATATATAAGTAATTAGATAGGAATGGGGACTGGACCAATGATTTCAATGGTGTAGGAAACCCCTTCCCCCCAATTCATACAAGTAAGTACCTTCTCTGTAAATTGCTGTCTTTAGAGAGTTTTCTAGATTCTAGAGCACTGAGTCACATAAGGAAATGTCTTGCTCAGAGTCACACAGCCAGCGTGTATAAGAGGCAAGACTTGAACCCAAGTCTCCCTGGCTCTGAGGCTAGCTCCCTATTCACCATGCCACACGTAAATAAATAAGGGTTAATTCATTATTACTGAGCCAGTAGGTAATATTATTTGTCCTGGAAATAAATGGCAGTCTGTCGTGACTATTTGCCATCATCCTCAGTGTTTCAACTTTTCGAGCAAATACAAGTTGGATTTTTTTTTACTAGTTGCCTGTTTATTCTTTGGTTGGAAAACTGAAATAACATATGCATATGTATGCATATAGATACATATATATGGAATGACATTATATGTATAACTGTATAGCTACACATGCACAGTAGTGGGTTGATGGGAGATGACTGATGTATGGTAAATACTCTTCTTGTCCTAAGGTTCACAGCAGTGGGAGGAAGGCAAATGGGAAAATTCAGGAGTGAGGAGGTTGGAAGGACAGTCAAGTTTAGCACCAACACACACATGCACATATACACACAGAAGAAGGGAGAGGAGAAGACAAAGGCATGTAAGAGAAGTGAGGAAATGAGGATAGCACCCACAGGGCTTGTATTTTTTTTTTCCTAAAAGCAACAATCTTCTTTCAAGGGCTGAATGTTCATCTCCCTTCTAGGCATCCTTCAAGGGCCACTTTCTCCATGAAACCTTTCCTGGTCCCTTCTTCTCGCCTACTCCAACCAGATCTTCTTCTTTAGATTACTGTGTATTCCTTTCTGCCTCTATGGTTGTCTTCAGGGGCCATATAGTTGCCAAATATTAATGAATCATACTAGAAGGACAATCGCCAAATTCATTCAGTGAAAAAAAAAGTCATTTTCTCAATGAATTTGTGTACTCTGAATGCAGTGGGGATTTGAACACCTCTTCCATTTGGGTTCTTATAATTTTTTTCAGGTAAATAAACTTTTTCTAATGTATAATTATATATTTTATAATTTATATATAATGTATATATAATTTCTATGTGATGTATAATTACATATATAATATATAATTATATATAATATAATATGCAATTTTTTATAATTTATGATTTTTTTTCAGGCAAAACAAAATTTTAATGATTTGTTTCATAATTGCCCCCAGGTACGAAATAGGACTTTTAAACATTATTTTTTCATCCTGGCCTGTTATTTAATTGAGGCTGGGAATCTTCTGGTATAAAGACTTAAATCTAGTAACTTAAAATGTTTGTTTTCTCTGGATGTCACACTGCTATGTCTTGTAGGCATTGTATCCCCCAGCAAATTGGTAAGTTTCTGAAGGCTAGAAGTATGCTTTGTTTTTCGTTTGTTTTTAACTTTTAACTCTGTATCCCCAGCACCCAGCATAGTGCCTGGCACATAAAGAGCCAGTTAATAAATAACTGCTGATTGATTAATTTTGTTGCATTAATGAGTGGGTATGTAAGGTATGATTCTCCTGGATGGGAAAGTTCAGGGCTGGGCAAAAGATGCTTCTGTATATCTGTATTTAATGTTTTGCTAAAGAAATCCACATTAGGTCCATTGATAAACATTTATTTAGCACCTACTACATGCCAGGCCTTGTACTATGCTCAGGAGGTACTCTGCTGTGTGTTTATGAGCGTCAAACAGCTATGGCAGGAGACTAGATGATTTCACAGAGGTTCATGAAATGACGTGTTCCTAGCTTTAAAAAAAAAAACCATTATGAAAGTATTTTCTGGAGTGAGAAGTTTGAGACTTTTTTTTTCCATTTTCTCTTGGGGATTAGGCTGGACTGAGGGCCAGAAACTTACCTGCAATGATACCCCCTTGGCCTCCTTTCGGGCCCTGACATACAAGGTTGTCACAGACACGGAGTTTGATTAACACGCAGTTGGAAGATGCGTCTTTGTGATAAAGGAGGAAGAAGTTCTGGCATACCGTGTCTAAGGTCAGGGGTCATGGCACGATGCAGAGGCTGTATTCTGTGTCCACCCATGCCGCGACAATAAGCTTCTTCTTTTACAGAGGGAATATTTCCCTCACTACCTGACCGAGACCGACCGCCTTCACTGTTACTGTCCATTGTAATTTCTATGGAGAAAAAGGGAATGGTCTATTAAACAAAGCCTCCTTTGGCACGGGAGGACCATGGAGATGAAGGTCTCCTTTTTAAAAGGTCAGCCTTCACTGATTTCATCTGATTCAGGAATGGGGACAAGTTATAATAACTGAGGTTATGGGGTGTGAATCTTTGAAGAAGATTCTTACCCTGAATTTGATGTTTACTACTGCTTTGGAAAATTGACTAATATGACAAGCCCTTTGCTCTGATGAATAAAAAACTAAATTAATTTTAAAGAACTGAGGATTCTAAGAAAACTCTCCAAGCATAATTAATTGGGTACTTCCTGATGATTATCTTTCAACATCATGTCTAGAAACCCTTTCATGCTTGCAGGATCTCCTGGTGTTGATTTTTTTCATGACTATGGAACTGTTGTCATTTTAAATTGAAATGGAAAGAATATTAGATTTGGAAATAAGTCACTTCTCCTTGCTGAACTTCATTTTCCTTATCTGTAAAATGAAAGTGTTGGACTAATTGATCTCTTCCATCTCTAAAGTGATCTCCAAAGAGATTACATTATCATGAGAGTTCTCTCTACCAGCCCACATCAGCCTATCTATAACCTAAAGCCTTAGAGAGTTGTTTGAAGATCAGAGAGGCAAAGGGATTTGTCTGAGATCACCCAGCTAGTGTCAGAGGTGGGATATGAACTCAGGTCTTTCTGACAGCAAGTCCAGCACTCGCTCTATCCTCCATGCCAAACTACCTGGACACATCCTAGCTGGGAAATCATAAAAGGATCTTTCTTAATATCCAGGAATTCCTCGTTAACATTAAAAGGCATTTTTCTATGTGTGATCAGTCGGTATTAAATTAGCCTTTGGGAAGTGAGATCAGGCTTCTGTGAAATTAACATGTCTATTTTTGTGTTTTGGCTCACTTTCACCATATTTATTATGAAGAAAATGTGATATCAACAATTATAGGTGGCCTATTTTACTGGTTGAGCAGTTAGGTGACACCATAGTGCATAGAGTGCAGGAAGACTTATATTCCTGAGTTCAAATCTGACCTCAAACTTACTAGCTGGATGACCCTGGGCAAGTCCCTTAACCCTATTTGCCTCGGTTTCCTCATGTGTAAAATGAACTGGAGGAGGAAATGGCCAATCACTCCAGTATGTTTGCCAAGAAAACCCCAAATGGAGTCATGAAGAGTCAGACATGACTGAAATGACTAAACAACAATATTTAACTGGTAGAGTCCAATCATTTTCTTGGGTCCTCTGCCCAGCCCTCCCTTGCAAGGGATAAAATGGGCACATTTACTTCTGTTCTGTTTGAAAATGTCCCCAAATGATCATAAGATTGCCCTCATTTTGATGAGAGGAAAGCTTAGTGATTTTCCCATGGTCACACGGGTAATGGGCATCAGAGTTGGGATTTGAAACCAAGTCTTTTGACTCTAGACTCAGTGCTCTCTCCGAACACAGTAGCTCCTAATCATGTTGAAGTTATGTCTTATATTGAATCATTCCTTCCTTCCTCAATTCTTGGTCTCTTCCAGACTCACTGGAACTCTGGTATTGGACATGCTGATAGTGGACACCTGTGGAATTCCTAGCCGTCCAGTTCTTAAGCTGTATTCTTGACATGTTTTGGGGTTTGTTTCAAGGCCTACATTCAGAGGTAAACCACAAAATGGACTACTAGAAAGCTCTAGGCATCAGATACTCAATTTTTTAGAATTTATCAAGAGGTCTATTAAAAAAGGATGTGTGCCCAGCCATGAACTATTCTATTTAAGTGCTCATAATTGTTTACGTTTACAAGGTGCATACAAAAACTCCACATACATGACCTCATTTGATAGTTCTGGCTCCATTGGTTCATAGATCAGAGCTAAAAGGGAACTTTAAAGTCATTTACTCCAACTCCTTCATTTAACAGATGAGGAAACTGAGGCCTGAGGGGGGGAGGGAAAAGGTTAAATGACATTCCTGAGGTCACACAGGTAAGTAAATGGTAGAGCCAGGATTCAAATCCAGGCCCTCTTACTTAAAATCCAGCAATCTTTCTGCTACATCTTCTTTTCTTGTATTTTTCCTTGTGGTCAAAGGGAAACTTCTTGACCCAAGCCCTCTCAGGCAGCTGTTGGGCAAAACCCAACTGACACTTGGGACAGACATCCAGATGCATTCACATTCAATCAATGGAACTGCATGGGACTTTTGGCTTTGGAGTCAAGAGAACTAAGTTCTATGATGGTTCTGCCCTGACTCACTCTGGGATCTTGGGCAAAACCCAGTGCCTCAATCCATGGGACTCAATTTCCTTTTCTCTAAAATGAAGAACTCTAAGGTCTCTCTTGGTTCTAAAGTTCATTGACTTTATGGCTCTAAATTCTGGAAGTTTTAGTTGAGCAGACTTTATATTCTTAGTCTTAGGTCGCTAGAATTTATTCCCACTATATCCATAAAGACCATACAGACTGCATGAATCTATTGAATAACCCAGCTAGCAATAATTCCTGGGAACAAGGCATGATTTTGTCCTTCTCCTAACAGCTTGATTAGAGGGAAACTCAGAAAACAAATTCAGTAGAGGTTCTTGAGAAGAAATGAAAGGAGTCAATCATGGTTACCAAGTCCTATCGATTTTACCTTCACAACATCTTCTGTATGTTCCTTTTTTTCTTCTGACTCTCCTACCCCCTTGATATAAAGCCTCATCACCTCTAGCCTGGACTATTTCCATAGCCTGATGGTTGGTCCTTCCTGCCTCAGGTCTCTTCCCATTATGGACACTCTTCACTTGACTGCCAAATTGGTCTTCCTAAAGCATAGGAAGTCAGGAAGATTTACTTATCTATCACCCCGAGGCCAACCCCAGTCCCCATTCACTACACTTTGGTGGCTCCTGTCACCTCCAGTATCAAATATAATGTCTTATATTTGACTTTAAAGCCTTCATAACCTGCTCCTTCATACCTTTCCTGTCTTCTTACACCATCCTCCTTTCCATACACTATGTGATTCGGTTATACCAGCCTCCTTCCTGTTTCTTTAGCAATATGCTCCAACTCCCAACTGCATTTTTGCTGGCCATCTCCCATGGAATGCTCTTCCTCCTCATCTCTGGCTACCCTGACTTCCTTCAGGGCCCAGTCAAAATCTCATTTTCTACAAGTAGCCTTCATGATTACCCCTAATATTTTTATTTTTAAAATTTTTTTGATTACCCCTAATATTAGTTCCTTCTCTCTAAGATTACCCTCAATTTATCCTCTGTAAATCTCATTTGTGGGCAGCCAGGTGGCTTAGTGGATAGAGCAGCAGGCCTGGAGGCAGGAAGACTCATCTTCCCGAGTTCAAATCTGGCCTCAGACAGTTACTAGCTATGTGACCCTGGGTAAGTTACTTACCCCTGCTTGACTCAGTTTCCTCATCTGTAAAAAATAAGCTGTAGAAGGAAATGGCAAACCACTCCAGTATCTTTGCCAAGAAAACCCCAAATGGGGTCATGAAGAGTTGGACACAACTGAAAAATGGCTGAACAACAACAACAACAATATCTTTTTTGTACATAGTTGTTTACATGTTGTTTCTCCCATTAGCCTTTGAGCCCCTTGAGAGCAGGGACCGTGTTTTACCTTTCTTTGTATCTCTAGCACTAAGCTCAGTGCTTGACACCCAGTTGTTGTCTTAAATTAACTTGGCATGTTAGGGTCAACCCTCATTTGACTCTGAGATCTCCTCACCTTATCATCTTAAATCTCTCCTTTTTCCAGCCAGTCTCCTAGATAAAGCTTTCTACTTTCCTTGTTTCCATTTCTTTAGCTACTTCTTAATCCTTTGCAGCTTAGTTTCTGACTTTCTCACTTAACTGAAACTGATCTCTCTAAAGTTATCAATATTCTCTTAATTGCCCATTCTGCTGCCTTTTTTTGTACTCATCTTTCTTGATGTCTTAGCAGCATTTGACCCTGTTGACTCATCTCTTTTCCTGGATACTCTCTCCTCTCTGATTTTTCATGATACTGCTCCCTCTTAGGTCTCTTCCTACCTATCTGTGTTGTCATTGCTGGGTCATCATCTACTCAACTCTAGGTGTATCTTCTGTCTCTGTTCAGCCTTTCTTTTCTTCTCTTTCCACATTCTCTCTTAGTCTCTTTCTTGGTGACCTCATCAGCAACTGTGGGTTTAATTATCATCTCTTTGCAGATAATGCTAAGATCTATATAAAATCTATATATCTAGCCCAGTTTTTCTCCTGAGCTCCAAATCTTCATTACCAACTGCCTATTAGATATTTTCTACTGCATGTCCTGTAGGTATCTCTAACCTAATACATTCAAACTGAACTCATTATCTTTTTCTTCCAAACCCACCCTTTGCCTAGACTTTCTTACTAGTAGCCAAGGTTTGCAAACCAGGAGTCATCTTCTAATCCTCACCCGCCCTCACCCCAACACATCAGATCAATTGTCAACTCATTAAATTTATCTCTGAAATATCACTCACATTTCTCCCCTTCTCTACTCCTATGGTCACTATCTTAATTCAAGCCTTCATCTCCTCTACCTTGGGTGTGTTATTGCAACAATCTCCTAATTGCTCTATCTACTTTATTTTTCCCCTCATTGATTCATTTTTCACACTGTTGCCAAAACAATCCTCCTAAATGATAGGTCTGACCCATATAATTCTCTTGGTCAATCAACTCCAGTGATTCCCTATTTTCTTTAGGATCAAATACAAACTCCTCTGTTGGGCATTTAACACCCTTCAAAAGTTGGCCTCATCCTACCTTCCCAGCCTTATTATTACTTCCCTTTATGTATTAAGTTGTCTAGACAAATTTGCCTTCATGCTGTTCTTCACACATTGCACTCCATTGCCCATCTCTGAGCCTTTGCACTGGCTGTGCCCCATTCACAGAGGCTGTACCCAATTCCCACTCATTTCCACCAAGTAGAATCCTCAGTTTCCTTCCAAGCTCAGCTCGTGTTACCTTCTGCATGAGGGCTTTCAAAATCTCCCTGGTTGCTGGTGGCTTTTTGCCAAAATTAATTCATATTTATTTTGTACATATCTTGAATGTGTAGGGTGGTCTGAAAGTCTTAGTAGAGTCTTAATCTTTTATAGCTTAAGACTTTTGAGATAGCCCATATTTGTAGATGTATGCAGTTTCTCTCCCAGTAGAATATAAGCTCCTTGAGGCCAGAGACTGTTATTTTTGTCTTTCTATGCTCAGCACACAGTGCCTAGAACATATTTGGCACTTAATAAATGCTTGTTGATTGGTTGATTAAATGAATAGGTTAACTTACCTGCCAGATTGTCTGCCTAGATGTCTTCCTTTCTCTCTCTTCATCCCTCTTTCCCTTTCTTCCTCTTTCCTTCCTAATTGACATCCTCCTTTCTTTCCTTCCTTTTTCTTTTTTCTTCCATCTTTCTCACATTCTCTCTTTCCT
>NW_020954713.1:7493718-7493931 GCF_900497805.2 Vombatus ursinus | reverse complement strand
GCATCCTTCCCTCTCCTTTTATTCCTTTTTTCTTTCTTCCTATTCTTCCTTCTTTCTGGCTTTCTCTCTCCTTCCTTTATTCCCTTTCTTCTTCTCTTTCACTTCTNTCATCCTTCCCTCTCCTTTTATTCCTTTTTTCTTTCTTCCTATTATTCCTTCTTTCTGGCTTTCTCTCTCCTTCCTTTATTCCCTTTCTTCTTCTCTTTCACTTCT
>NW_020954713.1:7481309-7493676 GCF_900497805.2 Vombatus ursinus | reverse complement strand
TGCCTGGTTTCCTAATTTTCTTCTTTCATTTCCCCCTTTATTGCTTTCCTTTTTTCTTGCCCACTCTCTCTTGCTTTGTTTCCTGCCTTCTTCATTAATAGAAGGAAGGCAAACCTTCGAGTAATGATGCTAAATCTAATCTCTCTCAAAAACAAATCAAAATTTGTAGCCTACAGAGCTACATACAGAATGAATGTAGATTTGACAAGTGAAGCTTGTTGAAATTATGAGTATTTTATAAACCATTATGGAACAAGTTAGGAACCTCACCAAGTTCTGTTTGTTCAAGTTGATTTTCAATGCTTGTGATTGCTAAAGATGTTTTAAAGGACAGGGATTGCCTGGGACTTTTCATATCACTTAAAACACTACTGTGCTTTTAAAAAAAATTCTCCCAATATTCCATCAGAATTATGCTGACAGAAATCTCAAATCTCAAAAATCTCAAAAACTAGAATGAGGCAGTCAAGTCCAGTTATACTGAGCTTTTTTAGAGTAATGGGGGGAGTTCTGTTATACCTGCACAAGTGACAGGAAAACCTGGGAAGGGAACTCATTGCCTCATTAGCCTTTAGGGGTAGCATCTCATTGGTAGCCCAACATCAGATTCCCAAATGGTGTCATTTCTCTGAACTGTTTGTTAGAGAAACAGGGCATTTGTTTCTGGTTCTTTTCTTTATTTTTAACTTTGAAGTCTATTTGCAAGCCAGCTATGGTTTCAGTTTTCTTTGAATGTGAGAGAGGTTGTGCCAATATGTGTGTGTGTGTGTGTATATTGTGCATGCACAAGTGTGTGTTTGTGCATGCTTAAAAAAAAAAAAAAACTTCGCTCAGTAATTGGGTTCCATTATCTTGTGCATGATACTTTTTGGAATTTCTTTCTTTTCTTTCTTTCTTTTGTTTTTCCTTTCTTTTCTTTCCTTTTTTTCTAGAACAAACTTCTGTCTGATCCTGATTCATTCCAACAACAGAAAAGTGAAACTGCTCCAATGTGTCCTCTGACATTTGCCCACAGGCTGTTTTTAAAATCTAATGGATCCAGTGCAACAAATGAAAGGCCAACATTGGCTCAACTTGCTGAATTCCAAAAAGTAGTTAAGAGAATGGAAACTGAAAGTTGGATGATGATAAATGAATGGAAGGATGGCTAGGTGGGTGAATGGAGGGGAGCACCAATTTCAGATTCCTGTATCCATGCCTTAGAAGTCATTCTCTTCATCTCGGTTCTAAATTTTATCAACTAACATTTCAACATGTCTTCTCCCAGTCATCGCTTTTAGTTCTCAACTGTACCATTCTTCTAGGTTCACTTAATCAATTGCCCCCTACCCCCCTTTTCATATTAACTCTCAGTGATCCAAGGACTGAGATCCCATTTTGGGGATTTCAACATCTCTTGCTTTTCTTTCCTCTTACTGTCAATTTCTGAGCAGTGCCCATTCTAGGATGAGCCATGGATAGGAGAAAAAGAGAAATTCAGGGTGGTCACATATGGGTGCTGAATAGTAGCTCTGTTAAAAAAAAAACTGGATATTGAATTAAAAGCTAGTACAAAAGGGTCACTTCCCTTAGCAAGCCTTTCCTGGTTCCTCTGGGCATCAATGCCCTCTTCCCCCTCAAGTTATTATGTATATACTTATACTTAATCCGTTTTCATGTTGCATTCCCTCAGAAGGTTAATGCCTAAGGGTCAAAGACTTTATTTTTGTCTCTGTATCTTCAGTACCCAACACTATGCTTGATATACAGTTGGAAATTAAATTACACTTCTTAGATTAAATTGGATTACTCTTCCTATCTTATACTACCATGAATTATTGAGAGTTTTCTCTATTTTAGCTTTTAATACTATACTTTCATATAATAAATATATACACACACACAAATATATAAACACAAACACACATATGCAATACATTAAGGACTAAGAATTCACTCTGTACTTGTAAAGAACAGAAATGTACCAATCAGGCCAACTGACCAATGGAAGGGACCATCATTGGCCGGGGCCTCTGAGGTCCAGCACTGCCATGTGATAACCTTCGACCCGGGTGATCCACCCTATCAGTCCGTCCGGCAGACGCTGGGTTTCCTAAAAGCTGAAGACAAAACAACACAACAGAGTCACATGTTTCACCATCATTGAGCTCAAGGACATTTGCAAAGATCATTTCGGTTGGGGAGCAGAAGCTCTAAAGGCAACTAAACTTAGCTTTTAACTGAAAGGTTAGCTGAAGCACCTGGAAGAGAAGCAGACCAAGGTCAATCTCCAATCAAGTCATGTTTGGACGTGTTGCACAAAATGATTCACTTGGGTGCCGTGTTTTGGGTCTGCTCTTGCTGTCCATAAAGAATTTGAACATAAGTTGCAAAGGCTTATATTCTGGCAGAATAAAACACAATTTATCATTCCTTTAAAGACAACAGAGGTCTTCCCTCTAGAGTTTGAAACCTAAGGTGCCATATAAGTTGTTACTGTGTGCAGCCAAGAGATGTATTTCAATGGGTCTCATCTCTTTCTACTCAGGCAGTATGGGGTAATGGAAAGAGCCCTAAACTAGAAGGCAGGAGAACTGGGTTCCAGTCCTATCTCTGCCATTAACCTTGTAGCAAGTTCCTCTCTTTCTCTGGTCCTCAGTTTCCTCTTTTTAAAAATAAGGAGGTAGGACACTATGACCTCTATAATCTCTTTTATTTGTAGAGCTATGATCCAATCATCCATTCATCTCTAGGGTTCTTTCCACATCTAACATTCTATAGTCTTAAAAATTCAGAATTTTCCAAATGTACTCCTTGGAGCATAGCTGCCTGTGTGAGGGTAATAAAAACCTATGGACTGGAATTTCTTTTGTATGTTCAGATTGCGTGAGCCTAGCTCTTTCTATGCACTGCTCTAAAACAAACCTCAGTGACTTATGGCAAACTAAGGGGAATTCTTGGGTCAGTTTACTGCTCATTTAGATGAAAACCTGCAATTATTCCGAGGAAAAAGAAAAAAAAAAGATTTGTAATGTTTTGTGATACTGATTTGAATAAAAGAGCTTATGATGAACAAAGGGAGAGTATATTCAATACTATGCTTCCCCAGCTGTGGACAAGGACTCCTGGGTGTAAAGGTTAAAACCTTGAGGCTTCCTGGACTGGTGGTGAAATCCTTGCTTGGTGATGGTCTCATATTTAGTGCCCACTTGCAGAAACATAATGGATTGCACCAACTCAGGCGTGGGGGTGGGGTGGGATGGGATAGATGAATGAAGCTGGGTGAAGGTTCATGCTAACCAGTTCAAAGCTTCACCTGCATTTCCATTCCAAAGTACAGGATATAGGAGGGGGTGATCTGAAAAGAGGGTGCAAATTAGAGATGTATGGGAACCAACTCGGTATAGTGAATAGAATGCTAGATTTGCTCTCAGGAAGAGCTGGGTTCAAATACCACCTCTGACACCCACTGTGTGACTCTGGTCATGTTGTTTAACCTATCTGTGCCTCTCTTTCCTTATGTATAAAATGAAGGGGCTGGGTTCAATGACTTCCAAGGTTCCTTCCAGCTCTAGGTATCTGATCCTATGAAATCACTTAATTTCTCTGAGCCTCAATTTCCTTACCTGTAATATGGAGGTAATAATATCCGGACTACCTATACGACATAGAATTATTGTGAGCTCAAATGAAATAGTGTCTAAAATGTGCTTTTCAAGTTTTAAGGCACAATACGAATGCCAGTTATTATTATTATTATTATTATTATTATTGAACACCTACTCTTTAAATGCTAGTAGCTTAGCTCCAGGGAACAGGTTAGAGAATTGTCTTAGGTATTGAGCACCAAGGCTGGCAAGGGATAGAAAATTCATCCTTGAATCTGGGTGGCAGGAAGGGTAAGGCAGTCTAGAAGCAAAACATAGTCTCATTTATGAACTCTTCCCTTCAATTTTGTTTTAAAGTCAAAGAATAAAAGCCAAATACTTTAATCCACAATGATCTTGTCAGCAGCAGCAGTCATAACAATGGTGATGAGTGTATTGAGGAGGGGGAGGGGAAGCCCCAAGAAAGCCAAACTTTCCGTTAATTCTAGTTCAGCTAACCCTTAATTAAAATTTAGATTCAGTTGTCCTTTAATAAAAGCAGCCATTATTGTGATTTGTTCTGTGGGAAAATCATCATTATAAGCAAAGTAAGGAGGTCTTGAGCATGGTAAGAAGCCTGCAAAATGATGAGGCTAAGGAAATTAAAAAAAACGCATGAAGAATGAAAGGAGAGCCAGTGGAGAAAGTTCCCAAAGATGGGCACCAGGAAATCAAAGGAAGAAAGAAAGAAAACCGATTGGATTGGCAAGCAGATGGTAGAAGGGAGGATTTACTTCACACACCAAAGAGCCTTCTCCATCTCTGGGAGCTGATTTTGTAAGCGGGACAGGCGTCCCGCTGTCACTCATCTGGACCTTCCAGGCACAGCAAGGGTCTTCTGGCTTCATGGAATCACTGTAGTGACTCTTCCTGGGGCTAGTCCTCTCGGGGCCAGGGGTGGTATCATTCTTTCTGATGACCTCACCAGGGGCAAACTGCTCTCCAAAGTCTTCCTCAATGCTGGTCTGCCGGGTCAGTGTTTTCCTACGGGCCAGAAGGGGCCTGGGACTTCTCTGGCATGAACAGTGGCTGCGGCCTGGGCAGCAGGGGGGACCGGCGTGAGGGGATGGATGACCGTGAACATTTCGGAAACTAAACCGAGACTCCTCTTCCTCACTCCCGCAGTCAAGCCCGCTGTCTGGGCTCCGGGTGAGGGCCCCGCTAAGTCTGTAACCCTTATCTTCAGGGGCGGAGTCGTCTGAGTGGTGGGCAAACCCAGAGAGCCTATGCTTGGTGGGGAACCAGGTGGCCTGTTGGGCCTTATCTTCAATGCAGCACCTGGGGAACCTAGGCCCTCTGGGCCCTGAGGCTTTCACCTTATAGGACAACCCTAAACCTTGTCTGTGCAGCATCTCAGAATAGTCTCCATCCTCTTCGGCTACTTCTGGGATACTAAAGAGTTTTTTACTGTGGCGGGTCTGTTGGGGAAATTCGGGCTGTTCCCAAAAAGCAGCATCGGTGGTGCTCCTACTATCACAGCACTCCTTGAGTAGTATGGGATGTTAAACCAAAAAAAGAACAAAACAGGAGAATAGGTGCAGAAGAAAAAGTGAATGAGAAAACAGAAAATGAGGCCAAAAAAGGAAAGGAAAGAAAAATAAAGACAGAATTAGTTTTAGACTTGATGACAAACGGAAGGCATGCGGCTTACTCAGTGAAGGGGGAATGGCAGGCTCTGGATGATTCTCTGAAAATAAAGACATGTTGAGAGTGTTGGAGAGAAGGCAGGAGATCACAGTACAAACAGAGAGCAGGCATACTGATGCTTGAAGAGGAAGGCGCCAAAGCAGCCCATTAAAAGAGAGGAAAAAAAGAGAGAAAGAGAGAAAATCAAAAGGAGTATCTTAGAGAGAGGGGTTGGATGAGGGAGATGTTCTAGGTTCTATGGGGATCAGAGCTAAGGATGGTTCCAAACTCAGTGCCTAAGACAGAGTGTTCTGTGTTTTCCATGCTGACGGAGTAGTGTCTAGGAATTACATTGTCTGTCCTGCTTTTCCCTAGACCATGTGTGTTTGGAATCCACCATGAATGGGGGCTTGCATCTCAGCCTATGTAGGTTGCTGGCCATGTGTCTTGTTGGTTGGGACAAGCTTTACTTAGTACCATTTCTTATTGGCAAAAGGCACCTGCCACAGGGGAAGTATTCCCAGGATGGTACCCCACACTGTGATGGGGGACCCCTACCTGCTAATGACAAGATGACACCAGAAGTTCTTTTACCCCTGAGCTGAAAACTTCACCCAACCAAGACGCCTGTGGGCTTCGATCTGATATCAAGCCCTCAATCAAATCCTGTTCCTAGATACCAGCCACCCCCGAGGAACAGAATACATACCAGCTAGTGAGAAGGGATGCATATTCGGAGAGGAGCAGCTGGAGGGAACATTCCATGTAGCTGTTTCTCAGATAGTAAATGAGAGTGAATTTGTCTGTTAAACATGCAAAGTACCTCCATGTACTGGAGAGCACATCTCAGTATAGTGGGGATGGGTCCCTTTGTGTGTGGGACCTGAGGATGATTTGAAGGGAGAGGGAGAAGTAAAGATTCCATTGGCTTTCTCTTATAGGGGCACCACAATATTTCCCCCCTGGAGGGAGGGCGGTAATTCATTTCTTTCCTTAGGAGTCCTTAGAGATTGATGTATTTTATCATCATTGAGAGACCTGTTGGGTGGAGAAGTAGCATTGCTCAATTGGATACAAGATACACATGGAATAATTGGGCAAGAAGGGTATCAAGAAAAGTGTGCGAAAAAATCATCAGGTGCCATTTGCACAAAAGCAGAGAAAAACTAGGGGCACTGTTGGGTTGCAAAAAGCTCTTATTGAAAGAACTTCTGTGCTCACCAGGGACAGAAGTGCAGATTGCTCGGGTCAGTCAATAAGGAGGGTGTACCACATGGTTTGGGAGGATGGAAGAATCATCATATATCAGACCTGGGAGGAACTTTAGAGTTCATCTAGACCAGCCCAGGTGGAAACAGAACTCAATCTAGTATACCATCATCCCCACAATAGAATGTAAGCTCCTTAAGGGCAGGGGCTGTTGAGTCTTTGTCTTTGTGTCCCCAGTGCCTAGCACAATGCCTGTCCCATGGTCAATGTGTGGCAAATGCTGTTGGATTGAATTGTTGAACTGTACAACTGATGATTTAGGACTGGAAAGGCACCTTAGAGGTCATCTACCCAACCCCCTCATCTTACAAATGAAGATGCTGAGACCCAGAGAAAGTTAAGTGACTTGCCCAAGGACACACAAATAACAAGTAGTAGAGTTGGGATTTTAATCCAATTCCCTTGATTCCAAATTTGGTCCATTGTTATTCATACCCCTCTTGAAGACCTCTAGTAAAGGGGAACCCAAAAGGTCCCAGTGAGATTTGAACTTTGGCCACTGGGTTTATTGCTTTAGAACCATTCTTTTTTTTTTTAGAACCATTCTTAATGTAAAACAATTTCATAATCCCCCCTTACCCCCAACTGAAGAATTCTCATTTCCCATTGCTTTGTCTTTTAACTTTCATGGGATTTAGTCATGGAGGACCATGTCAGCACTGGCTAAATGAATGAAGATCAAAGCAAGGTATAAAGATATTGGATTTTTGTTCCTACAGTCCTTTTGCCATGGAGGTTGCAGAAAGAATTCCTGGCAGAATGTAAGCTCCTTGAGGGCAGTACTATTCCATTTTAGTTGGTGCTTGATGTTTAATAAGTAGGTGCTTAATGAATGCTCACTGACTTTAATTGCAGGTGAGTTTGCTGACCTCTAAGGTCCCTTCTAGTTCTGAGAATCTGGGGCAATAGGAACCACCAGTAGGAGATAAGAAGCCCACTGAAGATAGGATTTGATACTGTTACTCTCAAAGGTCAGGAGGCATGGGAGTCTATGAAAGTAGTAGCAGTAGGGCTATCAAAGTGCAAGGTCCATGGGAGAGGAAGGTTTTTAGGATCTAGTCATATCACTTTGGAAGAACCTGTGTCAGGTCTGTGTCTATGCAAGGCATCACTGATTTGGTAGCCAAATTGAGATGATGGGTTTGGTGATTTCCGTCCAAACCACACGAACCAGTGCATGGCTAATAGATTCGCACTGGAGAAACAGGAATTCAGTGAGCTTTACTGAGGGCAAGGGCAAGGTTTCCACATACTGGACAAAAATTCTCTGCAATCTCGCCCAGAGATGACACACTCTTAAACTGTTGAAATAAGGGCAGGGCAGCTCCAAGGAAGGAGGAAAGAAAGTAGTTCTATCTATTCTGATGTGGGTGAGGGGAGGAACAAAGGGCCATCTCCCATTTGTAAGATTATTTTTCTTTTTTTTTGGACCTATGAGTTCACAAGTGTGGGAATTTTCCTTAGTTTAGGGAGGGAACTCCCTCTGTCAATGCTGATCAGAACTTGCTCTGCAACTGATGATCTTAGAGAGTCACCTGGCATCCTCAGAGGATTAAGTGACTGACTGAGTTTCAAAGCCAGACCTAGCTCTTAGCTAGCACCTAGGCCAGCTCTTGATACATTTATTCTCCCCTCCCTCCAACACATGGTTCCCTGGCATTGATTCCTCTTTACCCAAAGGTAATTGTCCCAAAGGACAACGTTCCTCCTTCTTAAACTGAGGCTTTCATTACTCGTTTAGTCTTTTCTCTCCTACTGTGGATAGAAAACCAGTCTTGGAGTCAGGAAGACTTAGGTTCAAGTCTCACCTCTGACACACACTTGATTGTGCAATCCTGGGCTTTTATTTTCAACTTCTCATTTTACCTTCAGTGCTCTAGATCCTCTCTAAGATTCTAAGTTGCAGAAAAGGTGTCACTCTGCATTGATAGAAGGAGTTTCTTCATCTGAGAGCTCCTCATACTGCTGAAATCACAGATCCAGTTTCCATCCCTATCCTTAGTACACTCTGAATTCACTGAAGTGCGTGCATGAAGTACACAGCAAAATATTCTGTGAGGACCAAGGGGGAAAGCTTATTAGTCACGGGAATGTATGTGTGTGTGTGTGTGTGTGTGTGTGTGTGTGTGTGTGTGTGTGTGTGTGAAGTCAAGGAAGGTTTCAAGGAGGAGGTGGAATGTGCACTCAACTTTTAGGGTGGGTAGGAATCCAGCAGACAAAGAGAGGGTAGAAGGGCATTCCAGTCAGAGAAGAGGGTACACAAAGGTGGGAAAATATGGTGTGTGCTCAGACAGAGAATAGACTGTAAAGTATGTGGGGGTCAGGAATACAAGATAAGGCTGGAAGGGTGTGGAAAGCCTTGAATTCCAAGGAAAGAAGTTTGAACCATCTTTGATAGGCAATAGGGAGCAATTGAAAATTTTTGACCAAAAGAATGGTATAACTAAATCTCTCCACCTTATTTCTCCAACTACAAAGATAACTCACAGAGTTATGTGTTATACCTCACTGCAACTCTAGCTGGGCACATAGAAGGTGACTGAGAAATACCTGCCAGGTTCAATTGCATTGGCTTTCCCCCTGCCACTCCCATGGCCCAAAGGGGAATTACTGATGAAGTGAGGCAGAGATATCCTGGTGTTAGGTCAATAGAAAGAAAGAAGCTGACTCAAGACTAAGCATTTTACATGTGAAATTTGTGGGACCATCTAGAACTGGGGTGCCTGAGCTGACCAAAGGGACAAAAGGAGGAGAGATGGCCCAGTGAGAGAGAGACCCAGTCTTAGTTAGACCTGCTTCTGGCCACTGACCTTGAGCGTGTTGTGCGGGGTTCCACTGGACCGTCTCCTGCCCCCATCCTCCAGCTGCATTTCTGAATAAAGTTCCTCCTCATCCTCTTCCATAATGTCAGACAGGTCGGAGCCCCGGCTGCTCTCTGTGTGGTATTCCTCTCCATGACCATAGTGTGACTGCAGGAGCAGAGTTAAGAGAATAGGATACTTACTGACAATGGGACCTTGGCTTTCTCCATAGCACCTCTCTCTTCATACAGGGTGCTGAGGTTTCTCTAAAAACCTAAATCTTTTAGGATTTAGAGCTGAAAAGTCACTTAGACATCATCAATGAAGAGACCACAGTACTGGAGTCAAAGGACCTGGGTTCAAATCTTGCCTCTGATGCTTACAACCCATGGGACTGAGGGCAAGTCACAATCTCTCTGGGCCTCGGTTTCCTCATCTATAAAGTGAGAGGATTGGATTAGATGGCCTCTGAGGACCCTCCCAGTTCTGGATCTAGGTTCCTATGATCTAGTCTCCCCACCTCCATTTTATAGAGGAAGAAAGAAGAGAGAGGAGTGCATATAGACACAAGGATCCAAGTCAGGATTCAGACCCAGGCCCCTCAACTCCAGATCTAGCCATTTTCCCCTGGCTTCACTGCACCACACTGATTTTTTTTTTGTTTGTTTGTTTGTTTTTTTTTTCAGGGATCAGGTTTGAACTCAGGAAGAAGAGTCTTCCTGACTTTCCAGACCTTGCTGCCCTTCTGTAATACTACATAACCCGTCTAATTTGTAATCCACTAAAATGTGAGCTCCTTGAGATCAGGGACTGTCTTTTGCCTTTCCTTGTATCCCCAGGACTTTGCACAGTGCCTGGTCCATAGTGGGTGCTAAATAAACATTTATTGACTGGCTGTCTAGGTATTTTATTTTATATATTTAAAAACATTATTCTGAGAAGGGATCCACAGGCTTTATTAAAGAGTACATGATATAAAAAGGGTTAAGAACCTTTGTTTCAGGTTAATGAATGGACAATTCCAAATAATAAATAAGAAAAGGACCTATCCATAGGAGAGAGGTCAGGGTCCATATTCTCTACCTTTGCAAGTGAGTTCAATAAGTATTATTAAGCACCTCCTATCAGAGGTTTTGGTGGGGAGAGTTGAATTCTCTGGCTAAAATGACACCTTGGAGATAAATAGTAAAATTCAACTTCCCAGGCAGTGGCTAGGTCACTGCCACCACATGGGAATCATTAAGAACTGGCCACTGCCAGCTACATGGGCTGCCAATTACCTGTTTGCCAAGCTCAGAACCCTTCAGAAAATCATCCACCGAAGCTCCTCTCCTTTTGATGTCTGGTGAGTCATAGCCATCTTCTTCCTCCTCATCGGAGTTTGCATAATGCCCAGCCCTGCTCCTGTCCTCAAACAGGCTCCTTTTCTCCAACTTGGAGGGAAAAAGAGAAGAAGCAGGTAAGGCAAGGCTACTTATCTGTGGCAAGAACTAAAAAAAGATGAGGAGTTGGTGTTGGTGAGAAGAATAACAGACCTTTATATGTCACTTTGCCATTTGCAAATTGTTTGAGCTACATGATCTCACTTTAGCCTCACACCAACCAGGTAAGGGATGTGCTATTTACTATATCCTCCATTTTATTGATGAGGAAAGAGGTATGGAATACAGCTCACATTGGTGTGTTATATGGAACTTGGAGGCCTTTAAAATTCCCAGTTTTTTCAGAGAAGCTGCTGCCTAGTCATACTTTACTCAGTTCCTATCTTTTAAAAAACATACTAGTAGGGAAGAACAACAGTTAGCAAATGGATCTCAGAGTGGGTCAGGCCATCCCTGGCAAAGCCATTGCCGAGAGGCTCAGGAGTTGGAGTCTTGGGTTCACTTGTGGGGGGCATGTCTTAAAGACATTGCCTTGAATATGTCCAGTGGGGGTTGGCGAATGACATGAGACCTGCCTATTTGAAGGAAAAGAGACTTAAATGTGTCCGCCTTGGCACCAGAGTGCAGAACTAATGGGTAGAGGCTGCAAAGAAGTTGATTTATGCTTGATGTCAGAGAACTGTCCAAAATTGGATTGGGCTGCCATGACAGGTCTTGAGTTCTGCTCACTGGAGGTTAAGTGGAGGCTAGATAACCTTGTCAGGGATGTTGGAGAACTTCCTGCCCTGAGATTATAGGACACTGCTCCAACAGAGAATCTGAGCTCTACTGAGTGGCCATAGCTGTCATCCTAATTCAGTCCACTGGGTGGCACTAACTGCTCAATCCTGAAGATTTTTTCTCAGCTCTTCTGTCTTTTTGGATAGATACTTTGGAGAAGAAATGTAACTAGTTTTTCTGATCTTGACTACTGCGTCTGCTAATATTGGCTTTATAAGGGTGGTTTATCCTCCTGGATTTGGCTTTCTGAGATCTAGACATTCAGAAGAGCTTCTCCATTAAGTAGAATACGGGGACAGTGAGGTGGGGACCAGTTATATGGGGACGCTTAGCCCAGAATAGAGAAGATTCAAGGGGAACATGATGGTGCCTTTATCTTTTTGAAAAGCTATCCTAAAGAAGAGGGATTAGCCTTGCTTTGCTTAGCGCCAGAGGGCAGAACCAGGAACAATGGGTGGAAACTACCACAATGCAAATTTAGGGCAGATATCAGGAAAATTTCTTAACCATTAAAGCTGTCCAAAAGTGAAATGGGTTGTAGGTAGTAGATTTCCCTTACTGAAGTCTCAAGCAGAGGCTGGATGATCAGGGTTTTTTTTTTTTGTTTGTTTGTTTGGTCGTTTTTTTTGGCTACTAGGTGGAGCAGTGAATAGAGCACTAGATTTGCAGTCATAAAGTCCCGAGTTTAAATCCAGCCCCAGACACTCACTAGCTGTGTGATCCTAGATAAGTCACTTAACATCAGTTTCCTCAACTGTAACATGGGCATAATAATAGCACTTACCACTTAGGGTTATTGTGAGGATCAAAATGAGATAATATTTATAAGACTTATAAAATATATAAAATTTATAAACTTAGCACAGTGCCTGGCACATAGTAG
>NW_020954713.1:7474456-7481265 GCF_900497805.2 Vombatus ursinus | reverse complement strand
GTGATGTATATGTGTCTGTATACTACCCATAGGTGGCAGTATTGTCATCATTATTATCATTATTATCATCATCATANCACTATATACTGTATACTACCCATAGGTGGCAGTATTGTCATCATTATTATCATTATTATCATCATCATATTGTAAAGGGTATTCTTAATCAGGTATGGGTTGGAATAGATGGCCCTGAGTAAGGTCCCTTCTAATGCTGACATTCTATGATTCTGAATAAAATAGCGAAAGAGAGGGAAGGAATGGGGGAGATCTTTGTTTAGACAAAATTCCTCACTAAGGGCCCTGGGATTTGGATATTCTAAGGGGTCACAGGTCCCCAGAAATATTACAGCTCCATAAAGAGACCTGCTTCCATGTAGATCATGAGGATGGCATTAGTCCTATCTACTAACATTGGTTTTTATAAAGGTGGCTTATATTTATACCTTGAGAAAGAAACTTTCTGAAGGACTAGAATCTCAGCAAAATCCTACAGATTTACATAGTGTTGTTGAGACTATTTTTTGTCTCTGAGTCATTCATTGAAAGGCATTGGTCTTAAAGAACCTGGCAAGCACCTTATATTTGCCACTTTCAAGCTGGCTTACCATAGGGAACTGGGAACAGTGGGAGGAAAAAACAATGGCTCTGAAATCAGAGGATGTCGGTTCAAATCCTGCCTCTTTACATAGTACCTGTGTGACCTTGGGTAAATTGCTTAATCTCCATAGCCCTCAGTTTCCTCATGTATAAAAAAGGGAGTCTCTTCTAACTTTAAATCAATGGTCTAATCTTGTTTTCTTCATCTATAGAGTGTTATTAATAATGCTTGCACTACCTACCTCTGAGAGCTGTAGAAGAAAAGTCCTTTGTAATCCTTAAAGGGCTACAGAAATGTCTTTTTTAAATTATTTATTCATTCATCAAACTTTTATTTGTCCCTACAGTAAAACGAGGGAAATTTGCTACCATGGCTTCAAAGGTTAAAACAAGGTATTTTAAAATATCTGTTACCCACTGCATCATTTTTATGCTTCTGGGCTCTTTGTATCCGGCCTGCGGTGGAGTCTTCTAAGCTCGTATTGGTCTAATCGGCCACATTCAGACATGCTGTATATTGACCCTGACATAGTGATGTCATTTTCATCCTTCTCTAGTAGGAAGCACAACAACTAACTGTAGACAGATCCCAAGGATGGGTCCATAGACATATCCTGACTCTTAGTGGGATCTTAAGTTATTAAAGACTGCACTAAGACTTTGGGGACACCCTCTATATCCCAGAGGAAGTTGTGTTTGCATGTTAGATTTGTCCAGAGGAAATTGTACATTTCTGGATGAAGGTTCTAGCATTAGACTACACTTTGCTTATCTAAGAATGGTTAAGAAGGATCCTTCTGCGTATTCTGTTCAAATCTTATAGAGATGACCTGATACAGCAGCTGAGTCTTGAATTCAATGAGATGGAAGAAGAGAGAAAGGAGGAGTAAAAGGGAGGGAGGAAGGAAATTGCGAGAAAGAAGAAAGGGAGGGAGGGAGGAAGGGAGAAATAGAGATGGAGAAGAAGAGAGGAAGGGGGAAGGGAAAGAAGAAAGGAGATAGAGAAAGGAATGAAAGAAGAAGGGAAAGAAGAGAGAAAAGGGAACAGGGAAATGTGAGAAATAAGGGAGGAAAGAAGAAAGAAAGAAGGCAGAAAGAGAAAGAGAGAAGAAAGGAGGAAGGGAAGGAGGGAAGGAAGGACAGGACAAAGGAAAAGAGAGAGAGGAAGAAAAGAGAGAGGTGAAAGGAAGAATAAAAGGAAGCTCTGCAAGGTAATTGCGGGGCAAATGAAGGAAGGAAAATAATAAAGGTAAACATGAAAAGGAGAAAGGAAAGGGAGAAGTGTGGGAAAGAAACAGAAAGAAAAGAAGGGAGGGATAAAGAAGGAAGGAGAGGTAGGAGGGGAAGGCAGGTATCAGGCCCTCCTGCTTTGATATTTGTTGAGATTCAGGGTAGTAGTCAGTAAGGACACTTCCAATGCAGACAGAACAGATGGTTCCAGCACAGACTGGGCAGAAGAGAGCAAAGGGTCAAGTTCTTTCCCAGCGGGGACCACGTCTGTTGCAGCATGGCCTCCGTAGGCTCCAGCAGAGCCCCAGGTGGATGTGGACAGGCACGGGAGAGGCAATCACTTTGAAACTCGACCCATAAAGGAAGCCCCAGAGCCTCCCTGCTCCCTGTGGAGGAGGCTGCTATTGCTTTAGATGGGAATTCAGTCCTGCTGAGCCAGCTCCTCTCAGGGGCAGGAACAGGGAGAGGAATGAGAAGGTCCCTCCTTTGAGCAGGCCTCTATTTTCAGGCCTGAAGCATCTTAGGACTGGTGGTCTGAAATTATCCTTTTTCACCCAATGCTCTTTTAGATACAGGGTGGTGTTCAGAGAATCACAAAGCCTTAGACTGTCAGAGCAGAAAGGGTCTTCAGAACTTGAGTCCAACCCCTTTCTTTTCTTGAGCCCTAAGGAGCTAAGATTTGATTTAGGTGGCACAGTGGATAAGAGTGCTGGGCCTGGAGTCAGGAAGACTCCTCTTTGTGAATTCAAATCTGGCCTCAGATACTTACTAGCTGGGTGACCCTGGGCAAGTCGCTTCACCCTATTAGCCTCAGTTTCCTCATCTGTAAAATGATCTGGAAAAGGAAATGGCAAACCACTCTTGTAGCTTTGCCAAGAAAACTCCAAATGGGGTTGCAAAGAATCAGACACGACTGAATAACAACAAAACTGTGCATATTGCCGGGCAGTATAGTGGCAGAGGGGCTAGAGCTGGCTTCCCTGGTGGCCTCTGCTGCTGTCCTTTAAAGTACCTTCATTATCAGAAGGCCCCTGGTGACACTCCCTGAAGCCCTCATGAAGGGTTAAGATAATCCTTCCAGCTCTAAATCTATGGTCCTATGTAGTTTTACTTTAGTGATTGATGAACTTTCTCAGCATAGCAAATTTTTTGGACCTGCAATTTCATTAGTTTTGGTGAGGAAATTTTGAGTAGTAAGGAAATTTTCTCTTCCGGTACAGGTAGGCATCTTCTCTTCAACTTAAGAGTCTCAGAAAATTTGCCTGGAGCACTTGGAAGTGAAGCCACTTGCTCACTCACTCAGCCACATGTACGTGTATCAGAGGCAGGGACTGAAACCAGATCTTGACTGAGGCCAGCTATCCGTGCCATCAAGCTGATTTTTAATAATAATAATGACAATAATACTTCAACATTTGCAAAGCATTTTGCATACATTAACTATTTTGAACCTCACAATGACCCACTGAAGAGGAAAGAAGGAAGGATAGGAAGAAGGAAAGAAGGCAAGTGAATAAAGGAAGAAGTGGAAGGCAATGAGGAGGAAGGAAAAGAAAGAGAAACAAGGAGGGGAAGGGAAGGAGGGGAAATAAACACTTATTAAGCATCTATTATGTGACAGGAGATATGCCAAGCACTGGAGGAAGGGAGGAAGAAGGAATGAAAGGAGAATAGTGGGAAGGAAAGTAGGAGAGGAGATAGAGGGTTATAATCCCCATTTTACAGATGAGGAAACTGAGGCGTCTTGCAGAGCAGGTCCCCCAAGGCCAGGTCAGTGCTCTCTATCATGACACACTTCCATTGTTAATTATAGTTTTCTTGTGCTTAGAAGTCGTGTTGTGCAAAACAAGTCATGAGCTTTGTAAGAGCAGGGGCCATGTTGCATAAGCTTATACCAGCTTCTTTTGTTAGAAAAGAACAAATGACTAAGATGAGAAGAGAAGCCAAAATACCAAGGAGCCTGGTGGCAGGAGTTCTTATCTCCTGGGCTATCCTCTTCTCAGAACATTTCCTTCCTCTATTATCACCTTTTCAAAACTGAAATCATGATCCTAATCAGAGCAGCTCCCATGGCATGTCACACATGTGACCTCTGTAAGTACTTAGCCAAAAACAGGTGGAAAGTGATGAAAAGATATTTCTGGGACAGGGGACATTTAGCAAGGACTGAAAGAACTCTGTGAAATTCTACACCAAAAGCATAGAAAAAAAACTTTTTTTGGGGGGGGTCAGAAATCCCTGGATTCAAATCCAGCCTCAGATACCTATTAACTGTGTGATCCTGTTAAGACCTTTTAACCTCTCTCAGCCTCAGTTTCCTTATCTATAAAATGGACATAATAATGACTGAAACTCCCAGGGCTGTTGTTAGGATCACATGAGAATTCCAAACATAACATATGTGAAGCCCTTTGCTAACCTCAAAGTGTTTTACATAAATGCTAGCTATTATTATTCATAAGATCTGGGTCTTATTAATTGCACACATATTATTGCACACAAACTAGGTGGGAAACCCTGACAAGTCCTTTAACCTCTCAATGGACTCAGGCAACTCTCTATGACTCTGTGTTGTAGAGGATTTGTCCCCAGAAGAGAAAATTTCCACACTAGGAGTTTAATATACTGATGAAATTACTGCCCCATCCCACTCCCATGACTGTATATAATTATATGAGAACATGTTGCATGCCTTCAACAGAAGATAAGTTTCTTGAGGCCAGGCCCTGTTTCCTTTTAATTTTGTATCTCCAAGGCCCAGCATGTAGTAGGCAATAAATGTTCATTGAACTGAAATGAATTAAATAGTTCGGCATTTCCTCAAGGAAAACAAACCAATGAGGACAAAAGGATCCTTACTTACTCGATTACTCTCCGCCATGCGTTGCGCAGCTTCCCGGGCCATGGCTTTGGCCACAGTGTTGGGGACAGGGGTGCCCTGTGGCTGTGGGAGAATCCGATTGGGTGAGGGTGACCGCCTCCCGGGAGCTGAGCTCGGAAAGTTGGATGTTGGAGGTTCCAGCATGTGGCCGTGTGTGGGGGCAGCCGAGCGAGTCTGCTCCCAAGACTCATCCATTTTGATGTGGGGACCCGACTGTTCGTCTTTGGTATCTGGGGCTCCGGCACTTGCTAATGGCTTAGGTTTGGGAGTAGTTCGAGGGTGTGGGATTGGAGGCACCAGTAGTTCGGGTGGAATGGCAGCTATTAAGGAGTCCATGGATTCACCTTGAGTGGAAAGTGTTCTCACGGTCACCTCCTTGGCTTCCAGGTTCCGGATGCGCATCAGCTCCACCGTTGTGCTGTCAGCTGTCGGGAAGATGACTTCAGCCACCTGAGGACACAGAGAGCCAACTTAAAGGCTGGTTGACAGATGCCCTTCCTGGTGTTATCTATTAGACCCATGTTGTTTCTCTTTCCAATAGTCAATGAAGGGAAAACTGGCTACTGTGAGTAGTAAGTAAATGCTAATTACTGCCAGGTCTAACTGCCCATCTAACTGGAAAAAAATGCGGAGTTGGCCAAGCCAAGTTCAAACTGGGCAGGAAATCCTGTGCCAAACAGACATGGCTTGAACAAAATATGTTTAATGAGAAATATTTGTGGCTAATAGGCCCAGTGAGAGGGGCTGTCATTTTTTCATGTTTGATATGAAGAGATTAGGGGCTGGTTGACTTGATGGTAGTTTTTATCATCTAAGAGGAAGATGGGGAGCAATCCAAGGTACTCCTAGTCTGTTACAATAACAGTTTTAGAGGCTCATTCCTCTAGGTCAGGGATTTTTTACTTGGGATCTGTGATCTGTATGTGGACAGATTTCAGGGAGTCCATGAACTTGGACAGAAAAAAATGACAGTTTAATTTTTACTACTACTGGAATTAAGTGTTTCCTTCAATTATTTAAAAAGATGATTCTGAAAAGGGGTCCCCAGGCTTCCCCCGGCTGCCACAGGGGAACATGACACAAAGGAAGGTAACAGACTCTTGCTCTAGATTAAGGCAATGTTTTCTCTTCGAATGTCAATATTCTCCAGAGGCATAACACACTCCAGCCATGATTCCCTTTAGTGATAAAAGACAATTAATTGTTAACTAGGAAAATTAATAATGAGGGATAACTTTTTCTAACTACCAATTATCCAATTAATAATTAGCAGCAGCATGCTATAGTTTAAAGGTCTCTGGACCCAAGTTTGAATTTCAGCTTTGCTGCTTGCTACCAGGCAACCTTGGGAAAATCACTATCTTTCTGGATCTGTTTCCTCATTTGTAAAATCAGAAGTTTGGATCAAGTAACCTTTGACGTCCATTCTAGCTCTCAACCTGTGGTCCCATGAACTTTTCTAGAGCTGGAAAAGGCCTTAGAGAGTATTTTCTCTGGTGAATTTAGCTGAGGTTAGCTGGAGTCACATCTTAAAATTGTCCAGGAATGGTACTTAGGACTTTTGTTGGTAATTACAGGAAGGGTTCAGAGAAATGCACTGGGAAATCTGGTTAAGGGGAGATTCTAAATGGAAAATCAGAGGGCAGTTGGAGATTGGGCTAAAGGCATCTAGTACCTTATTGGGGAAGAAATGCTAAAAGTGGGGAGAGTTCCCCTTGCTTCGTAGTTTTTTTCCTAAAGTTGGTTTTGGGGAGGCCAATCTGGCCAATGGTCTCTGTCCTATACAATAGAACCCCATGGTGCTTGGAAGGAGTAGGGGTACTGTCCACCTTTCCTTTGGGAGGCATCAAATCCAGTGATGCTGAGAATTGGAATTAAAGCTCATCTAATCCAACTCCCTGTCTTTACAGTTGAAGAAAGCGATGCCCAGAAAGATTAGATGACTTGCCCAAAATCTCACAGCTAATACACGATGGAACTGGGACTCAGACTCAGGTCCTTGGACTCCACATTCAGTGCTCTTCCTACACCTCTTCAGGAGAGCAAAGTACTTGGGCATGTGTGTGTGTGTGTGTGTGTGTGTGTGTGTGTGTGTGTG
>NW_020954713.1:7458447-7474432 GCF_900497805.2 Vombatus ursinus | reverse complement strand
TTTTGCATAAACACCATAGCCAGATACGTTGGCTCCATTGGACATCCCAGTGGGTGTGAGAGTTGGTGGTTTCCAGGAGACCTGTATGGTTGCTGGAGTGGTCCCGGCTTGAATGGTGACTTCTTGAGGTGGAGCTGGAGGACCTACAACAATCAAGAGACCCCTTCATTGAGTAACTACTTGAATTTGGAGGGTGGTTGTCACTTATTTCCAGTGTTGTAAGATTGGGAGGGTATGTCCTTCTACATATGACCCAGGATCACACACTTAGTCTCAGAAAAGCAAAGTGTCTAGGGAAGTGCAGAAGGGAATAAAAAACATTTGGGAAATAGTGGGAAAAGATGTTAATAGCTAGTTCAAAGGTTTGGAAAGTGGAAATTATGAAAGTTACAGAATCTCAAAGCTAAAAGGAACCTCAGATACCATCTAGTCTGATATATTGAGCAAAAATCTATTCTGTGACATTCTCTACCAGCGACCATTGGATCTTTGCTCAGAGACCTCTGGTGAAGGGGCACAGACAACCTCACAAGGCAGCTCATTCTATTTTTGGGATAGCACTAATTTTTTAGCTTCCTGGTCCAGCTGGTAGGTGATGAAGGATTTAGATCAGAGGAGCGCCCTAAATTCCTTGCCCTCAGGGAGTTTACAGTTTAGCTAGGGGAAGATAAGACTCCTATATATGGGACAACCAGGCAACAGCTATGGATCAGATTATATGCCCAAATAATCCCTCCTTTCCTTCTCAAGGGTCCCCATCTTTCAGGAATCCCCTTGCTCCTGGGAGAGCATCTCCTCTGTTGGGAGAATTCCTCTCCCGGTCTTTATTTTAAATAACAATTTTCCATGGCATGGTTCCCAACAGAGGGACAAGTGTATGGAGATTTGAGGCATCATAATTGCTTTGTGTTTGCCAAAGGCAGATAAACAAATACTTATTGTCTGTCCCTGGAGCTGCCCTGAGATAGATAAATGCCTTTGTTTGCAGCATTTCAGCTATGGCAAAGAGGCGGAAGCTGCCAGGGAAACAGCTGCTTCTTGCTGGGGAGGGCACCTTACCCATCAAAAATCATTCATGGTTTGTGTGTTTGTTTGTTTGTTTCGATGTGTTTGTGGGCTCTGTGGGATGATTCTACCAACAGTGGCCCACAAACTTGACCCTCTGTGTTGGGCTAGCATGGTGCTTAGCACAAAGTAGGTACTTAGCTAGCTAGCTATGGAAAGATTCAAGATTTGCAAAGCACTTTATATATGCTATCTCATCTGAACCTTGCAACGGCCCTGTGAGGTAGGTACTATTATTATCGCCATTTTACAGATGAGGAAACTGAGGCTGAGAGAGATGAAATGACTTAATCAGGGTCATGGAGCTAGTAAGTGTCTAAAGCAGAATTTGAAATCAGGTCTTCCTGTTTCCAAGTCAAGTGCTCCATCAACTATCCCAGCTAGGTGACCATTAAATGCTTGTTGAATTGAATTGAATTGAATTCCATAATACAAACCTAGCATACTGACTAGCTTATCCTGCTAAGAACATTTGTTCAGATTTCTCTCTCCACGCTAAATGGAAATCAGAGTAGTCAAGATATATAGAAGAAATACAAAGTTCACTTCATGCAAATTTTAGATGAACCACCATTTATTAGAAGCCTACTCTGTTCCAGGCAGTGTGGTAAGAAAAAGGCAAAACAAAATCAGTCCCTGTCCTCAAGGAGCTTAATGGAGAAGACATGTATCTTTAGCACTTTAAGGTCTTGCCTCTGAGGTAAGTAGAACAGGGATGGTTATTCCCATTTTAGAGACTGAGGTTGACAAAGGTTTAGTGATTAGCCCAAGTTTATACAGCTAGTTGGGATTCCATACCTGGTCTTTTGACAGGGCTCTCCACTCTACTATGTGAGATAAAATTCATTGGAGCAGCAGCTCATACTGATGTAACCCTTTTTTCACCCCATGAAGGAGGAAGGACAAGTATCGTCATTCACCTTTTACAGAGGAGGAAACTGAGGCCCAGAGAAAAGTGATTTGCTCAAGGGCACACAGGCAGTAAGCATCAGAGAGGCTTTTACCCAGTTGCTGAGATTCCAGAATCAGTGCTCTCTCCTCCATACCACATGTCCAATTCATTGCCAAATGTTGTTATTTCTAACTCTATGGTATCTCTTGTATGAGCCCTCCTTTTTATCTACTCATATAACCTGGTATAGGACCTCATTATCTTGTGCCTGGACTATTGTAATAGGCTTTTGGTAGATCTTCCTGCTTCAAATCTCTCCCCACTCCAATCAGCTGCCAAAGCAAATTTTCTAAATCACAGGTCTGATCATGTGCACTCTACTCAATAAATTCCAGTGGCTCCCTCTGTCCACAGTAGTCCCATCTTGCCAAGCCTGGAGTCAGGAAGACTCATCTTCCTGAGTTCAAATTCAACCTTCGACACTTACTAGCTGGGCAATCCCGGCCAAGTCACTTTACCCTGTTTGCCTCAGTTTCCTCATCTGTAAAATGAGCTGGAGAAGGAAATGGCAAACCATTTCAGTATCTTTGCCAAGAAAACCCTAAATGGGGTCATGATGACATGACTGAAATAACTGAACAACAAATAATAATAATAATAATAATAATGATACCTAGATTCTATATAGCATCTTAAGGTTTGTAAAGTGCTGTTCATGTATTATCTCATTTGATCCTCAAAACATAAATTCCTTCACTTGGTTGTAATTTGTCATGATTTTGAATCCCTTGACCATTTAGGTTTATTCTCTGCTGGAAGCCCTCCAAATTATCAATGTCCTTTCTGGAATATGCGACCCAGAACTCACTATACCAGATGTGGTCGGGAAGACCAAAGGGCAGTGGGACCATCACTCCCCTTGTTCTGAACGCTATTTGCTCAGACCTCAGTCTACCATCACATTCTTACCTACGTATGTGTATCCCCCTCACCACCACCAGAAGAAGGTAAACTCCTTGAGGGCAGGACTTTCCATTTCAAAAATCTTTGCCTCTCCAGCACTGAGCACAAGGCCTGGTATATCACAGATGCCTAACAAATGTTTATTGAATTATGCCCAATATATGCCCAATACAAATAGAATTCAATCCCATCTCTTTAATAGATGAGGAAACTGAAGCCCACAGGGGTTAAGTGAATTATTCAAGATCTTATACGTAGTGAGTACCTGAGCTGAGATTTGAGTGAATTTGCCTATTTGTTGAAGGTCTTTTTGGCTCTCACTGGCTGTCTATTATGTAGTTTTCAAGGTAGTGCCCAGGAAAAGACAAAACAGTAATAAATAATGTCCAAAGCAAAAAAAAAAACCGATAAAAATATTTTTATTGTTGTTCAGTTATGTCTGACTCTTTGTGTGACCCCATTTGGGATTTTCTTGGCAAAGATACTGGAGCCATTTGCCATCTCCTCCAGATCATTTTACAGATGAGGAAACTGAGGCAAACAGGGTAAAGTGGCTTGCTCAGTGTCACATAGCTAGTGAGTTATTATTATCACCATTTTACAGGTAAGGAAACTGAAGCAAACAGAGGTTAAGTGACTTGTCCTGGTGACACGCCTAGTAAATGTCTGAAGCTGGATTTGAACTCAGGTCTTCCCCAACTTCAGGCCCAATGCTCCATCCATTGAGCCACCTAGCAAGAAGGGGCTGTTACATTTCAAAATAAGCAAACACCGCATTCCTCTCCTTTTTCTCCCACCTCCCAAACAAATAACTTTTACCAAGAAAAACAAGCAAGAGACTCACTCAAGAGACAGTGTGGGCTAGGAGAATGATTCTCAGACTTTTACCCTGCAGATCTGGGTACAAATCCTAGCTCAGATATTCACTAGCTACAGGTCAATGGGTAAGTTTCCCAAACCTCTGTAAGCATCATTTTTTAACTTCTCGGAAAGAGGCAAAATGATAACGTAATTGAATCCAATGCAAAACACATTAATTAAGCAGCATGATATGATGGAGGGAGGGCCAGATTTAAAATCAGAGGATCTGGGTTTTGATACTTATTTTCCATAAGATTTTTGAGTAAGTAACTATACCTTTCCGTGCCTCAGTTCCATCATCTAAAAAAATGAGGGAGTTGAAACTAAAGATCTCCAGGGTCCTTTCCATCTCAATCTGTGATCCTAAGCATCTCTTATGGGCTAAGCTTGCACTGTTTAAGGTTCTGGAAAGTCAATTTGTTAACAAGGCTTCATTAAGCAACTATTGTGTGCTGGATACTATGTTAAGTACTAGGAATGCAAACAAAAGCAGATACTATTTATCTGTCTTCATGAAGCCCACAGTCCAGTGGGGAAATGATAATGATATGCATGTACAAATAGAATATATATAGATATATATATGCATATATATATATGGTAAATTGGAGGTAATCTCAGAGGGAAGGCATGAATATTAAGGGGGATTGGGAAAGGCTTCTTGTAGAAAGTGAGATTTTTGCTGAGACTTGAAGGAAGCCAGGGAAGGAGACAGGGATGAAGAGGGAGAGAATTCTAGGCATAGGGGACAGCCACGTTACTATCTCTCAAGAAAGAGTGGATTATTGTAAAACAATAAAAAAGACTAGAAATACTAAACACCGATTAAATTTAGTAATCCAAAAAGGGATAAGACATCATGGAAAAAGCAGTGGATTTGGAGGTTCAAATATTAACTCTGACTGTGAGATCTTGGGTAAGTCAGCTTCTCTGGGCCTCAGCTCTCTTATCTATAAAATGAGGGGATTGGACTAGATAAGCTAAAAGATCCCTTCCAGTCCTAAATCTATGAACCTATGGGAAAAAAAGACAAGAATGAAAATAGTCCCTGCCCTCAGGGAGCTTCCTTTCCACTGGAGACACAATGTTGTCCATCGTGTCCAGTGCCCCAAATCCAGGCATCATAGACTTTGTGCTGGAAGGGACCTCACAAGCCCCTTGGTCCAAGCCTTTCCTTTTACAGGCAGAGACTTACCCCCGATCTGAAATAAGGAAAGACTCTTTACCATCATTATCAGTGGCCAAATGGGCCAGAGGCTTCCTCACTGGTCCCGCAGCTGCTGAGTGGTTATTTTTCAGGAGGTACCTCATTAGTCTTGCTACTGGTGAAAAGATTGCTACATTTTAAAGGAAATCTCATCCTTGAACGACAGGTTTAAATTACACATTCATTCCATGGAGGCTGAATTGAAGACAATTCATTTAGTAATGCCTCATTAGCATGGGTGATAAGGTATTGCCAACCTGGAACGGTAACAATCGCTCCACTAAACGCCCTTTGCAGGGAAAGGCTTATTAAGATGATGACTCTATCTCACAGCAAAAAAAAAAAAAAAAAAAAAAAGAAAAAGAAAAAAAGGAAGAGGAAGGATCATTAGCAGCTAGGTGGTGATGGATAGAGTGTCAGGCCTGGAGTTAGGAATACCTGAGTTCAAATTCAGCTTCAGACATTTGCTAGCTATGTGACCCCGGGCAAGTCACTTAACCCTGTTTGTCTCAGTTTCCTCATCTATAAAATGCGCTGGAGAAGGAAATGGCAAACCACTCCAGCATGTTTGCCAAGAAAATCCTAAACGGGGCCATGAAGAGTCAGACACAACTGAATGATTACATAACAACAAAGGATCACCAGGGAGAGAGACTGGAATAAACCTCTCTTTCCTCAAGTATAAGGTCACAAATGCTCATGCTCTGTCCCAGATGGAGGGGATCCAAAGGTAAAGATGAAAAAAACAACCCCTGTCCTCAAGGAGCTTACATTCAACTTCTTTCTCAAGTCTTCTATCTGACCTTTCCCTCCTCCTCTGAACAAAAGACCTCAGCTCTTACCTTATTGAGAAAAATGGGGCTATCCATCATGAGTTTCCTATTCTGTCCCTCGAAACCTCTCTCCATCAGCACGTATTCTCTCCTCTTTTACTCCAGGCTTGTACCAGTGGTGGTTCTTAGAGATACTTGACTCCAATCTCTTCTTTTTACAGATTTTTCAAGTAGAGGCCCAGAGATATTAAATGATCTGTTCTAGATCATGCAGCTGCCCTGTGGCAAAGCAGACTCAAACTAGATTCCTCTGACTCAATCCAGAGCTCTGTCCCCTACAGCAAGTTAATTAATTATTCTAGCCAAAGTCAACTCTTCTCCATCGTCAGAGACCAGACGAAGACCAGCTCCAGAGCTGGAAGGAGACTTAGAGGCTATTTGGTGCCATCCCTTCTTTTTTTTTTTTACACCTGAGGAAACTGAGGCCCAGGGAGGGCAAGTGATCTATTTATACTTTTTATCTCATCTTATTTGCCTCTCCATCATTATTACCCCTTTTGTTTCTCCTCTTCAATGTCTCCTTAACCGGTTGGCTCTCTCACTGCTTCCTACAAGTGTGTCCAGCCCTCTTCAGTCCTTAATATACCTTCATATAATCATGATGTCCCTTCAAGCCATCACCCCTTATTTCTCTCCCCTTTCAAAGAGGTTCAGTAGATAGAACTCTGGACCTGGAGTTAAGATGACTTGAGCTCAAATCAGGCCTCAGGAATTTACTAGCCATGTGAACCTGAGCAACTCACTTAACCTGTTGACCTCATTTTCCTCATCTATATAATAGGAAAATAATGGCACTTCCCCTTTTCTCTAGCTACATCCTCTCTCAGTGATCTCATGAACTTCAAGACTTTAATTATCACCTCTTATGCTAATGACTCTCAAGTCTGTATTGATAGCCTTCATGCCTCTCCAAAGCTCCAGTTAAAGCACTAGACTTGTAGTCAGAAAGACTTGTATTCAGATCCTGTCTCTGATGCTTACTCCCTGTGTGACCCTAGTCAAGTGTTTTCTCAGCCTCAGTTTCTCCTCAGCAGTAAAATGTAGATAAGAATAGCACCTCAAAGAGTAGTTGTGAGGATCAAATGATAATTGCTATCATCATTATAGCTAGCATTTGTATCAAATGAGATAACATATTCAAAGCACTTTGAAAATCTTAAAGTGCCGTATTTTATGATTAGTGATTACTATTATGATGGACATCTCCACCTAGAAGCCCAATAGGCACCTCAAACTTAACATGTCTAAAATGGTACTTACTATCATCCCCTTATCATGGGTGAAATTTAACAAAAAGGTAAACTGAGGCCAGTCTCTGAGCAAGATAACATTTATTAATAGTGATGTATATAGCTATCAATAAATGGGTCAATTACTTGCCTCCATTCATGCCAAAGACCTGAGTAGACAGATAGCTCCCATTTTATAGGTTCTTGGAGAACAGATGACATCATGGGATTGAGGACAACATGACTGGGTATAGAGCTGAGGCGCAGGGAACAATATGATTGGTTGGAAGTTTGGTAAAGGAGGCTAGTGATGACCCCCCCCATTCTCTCTTGAGACTCAGAAATGTTCATTCTTTGAGTGCAGCTGCAAGGTTTAGAGGTAAGGATCAGATCTTTTGGATAGCAAACTAGATGTCCTTGAAGGATAGCTTGGTGGTGCAAAGATACTAGAGCTGACTCCCTTATGTTGACATCCATCCACCAAGGTCAGCTAAATTTCTTGAGACACGAATAGGTAAGTGTTTAGCAGGAGAGCTGGATTTTTAAACTTAACCCATTATAGGTCAGCTGAATCTCTGAGCTAAGTTCAGAGACAAAGAACCACGACTTAAGCAGTTACAGAACAGAAGCAATTAATTGTAAATGAGATCAATAAGAAAATGATACAGGATCAGTTCATTCTTCTCACCCTCAACCTTGCCCTCCTTGAAATTTGCCTACTTATTTTAAAGGTAACCTCTATCCTCCCTTGCACCCAGATTATAAAGCTCAATTCTTTCTTTAGTCTTACCCACCACACTATTCACATAGCAATATATCCAAATCAATTGCTTAGACTTGTTAATTCTCCTTCCACGATATCTTTAATATCCATTCCTTTCTATCCACTCCCATGGTGACCTCTCTTTCAGGCCACTATCTAAATCTCTCACCTAGAGTACTACAATAGCTTCCTACCTGGCTCCCTGCTTTCAGTTTCTCCCCTGCCTAATCCATGCTGGGTCCAGCTGCCAAAATAATCCTCCTAAAACCCATGTCTGACCATGGCAGTCCCTGTTTCAAGAATCTTGGATTCTCTACTCACCACTTCCTAAGGTCTCCCCCTGTCTCTCTGTTTCTGTTCAGAGAGTCACTGTCTTTTTACTCCCCCAGGCTCACCACCTTGAAGTCATCTAATAATAGCTAGTATTTATTTAGAGATTTAAGGTTTGCAAAGGGCTTTACAAATACTATCTCATTCAAAAAAAGAGAAAAGGACCTATTTGTACAAAAATATTTATAACAGTTCTTTTTGTGATAGCTAAGATTTGGAAATCAAGGAGATATCCATCAATTGGGGAATGAATGAACAAATTGTGGTGTATGATTATGATGGAATATTATTGTGCTATAAGAAATTATGAGCAGGATGATTTCAGAAAAAACCTGGAAAGACTTACATGAACTGATGCAAAGTGAAATGAACAGAGACAGGAGAACACTGTACATAGTAACAATGATGTTGTAAGATGAAGAACTGTGAATGACTTATCTATTCTTAGCAATACAATGATCCAAGACAATCCCAAAGGACTCATGATGAAACATGCTGTCTCCAGAGTAAGAACTGATATCTGAATGCAGACTGAAGCATGCTGTTTTCATTTTTTTCTTTCTTGTTTTCTTTTTTCTTTCATATTTTATTTTCATATTTTCACCTTCCTTCCTTTAATTCTTTTTTTTTTGTTCGAGTCTTCTTGTAGAAAATGACTAATATGGAAATGTTTTACATGATTGCACATGTATAACTTATATGGGATTGCTTACCATCTCAGGGAGTGGGGAGGGGAGGAGAGATAGAATTTGAAACTCAAAACTTTTTTTTTAGAAAATGTTAATAGTTTTAACATGTAATTGGGGAAAAATATTTTAAAAAAAAACAAGAAAAAATATCTCATTTGATCTTCACAGCAGCCCTGGGATATAGGTGCTGCTGTTATCCCCATTATAGAGATAAGATAACTGAGACTGACAGAGGGTAAGTGACTTTCCAGGGTCACCCAGTTAGTAAATGTCTGAGGGTCAAATTTGAACTCATGTCTTCCTGACTCAGGTCTGAAACTCTATACACTATGTCACCTGGCTGCCTTGACTCATCCTTGTCTCTTCCTTATCTTTGGCTGTACATATCCAACCAGTTATCAAATCCTTCATTTTTCTATCCATAATACATTCATATCTAAGCCCCTTCTTTTCCCTCCCATCGCCATGATCTCAGCTCATATTCTTTTCTAACCTAGGTGATTATACTAACCTCTTTTAACTTCCAGTCTATCCTCTCCATCCCTCCCTTATTTTGTAGGCAAGAGATTAGAGCTTCCTCTCTCCCCCAGGTGTGATAATAGTTCATGAGCTCAATCCCAATACTGTTCAGCCCAGAAGGTCTACCCTGACGATATCTGATGTGAGTGGGGGTTGGGCAGCCAGGTGTCCCTCCATTTCCAGGAGTTCACCATATTGATGCCAGACTTATTGTGGAGTGGCTCTAACCCTACTCCAACCAGGCATTCCCAAGCTCAAGTGATCCATCAGCCTCAGCCTCCCCAGCAGCAGGACATGTAGCCACCATATCCAGCCAGTATCTATCCCCTTTTAAACCCATCCTTCTCTCCTCTTGTCTCAGTCATTACCCTAATGCACCCTGTGGAACACATGCATCCTCTACTCAAAAACCTTTTGGGGCTCCCCATTGTTTATAGAATGACATATGACCCCTGACCTTTGTGTTCAAGGTCCTTCATCATCCAGCTTCAGATTACCTTCCCAGTCATAACTTGTGCCGTATTCCCTCTTAGTCAACATTCCAGCCAAATTAGATCACTTTTCATCACTCATTTTACCTCTCTTCCTTTCCATTCTATACTCCCATCATCACAGGCAGCTAGGTGGTATAACAGGTAGATGGAATCAAGAAGACCTGAATTCAAGTTCTTCCTCAGACACTTATAAGCTTGTGTGACCCTGAGCAATTCAGTTCACCCCTCAGCCTCAGTTTCCTTGTCTGTAAAATGGAGATGTCCAAGGTCATAAAGTAGCAAACATATTGTACATATCTACTTATGTACATCTAGTCTTCCAAATTAGAATATAAACTCGCTGAGGGCAAGGTGAAACTAGTTTTGTTTTTTCTTTGTATTCCCAGCACTTAGTATAGGACCTAACACACATTAAGAGCCTAATAAATATCTGTTGATTGATTGATGCAGTATAAATACCTTTGGCAGTCTCAAGATGCTAACAGAAATCGAGAAAGTTTCCCAGCATGCCTGGCAGACCCCTCATGGCAAACTTATGGGATGACATGGGGAAATTGCACAGGATGGGGGGTGTAGATGGGTTTTGATCTTCACCTTTGAAGGGAAAATTTGCATCAAAGAGAACATATATCCATTGGAGTACTGAATTACATGACAGGTACTGGGTTAGGTGTTGCAGATGCAAAGATAAAAATGAAATAAGTCTCTTATGTAAACTTCAAGGAGTTTACATTCTATCTGATCCTCTGGCTTTATTTAGTATTGATTTTAGCAGTTAGGTGGCACGGGGGATAGAGTGCTGGGTCTGGAATCAGGAAGACCTGAGTCCAAATCTGGCCTCAGACACTAGCTGTGTGACCCTGTACAAATTGCTTAACCTTGTTGGCCTCAGTTTCCTTATCTGTAAAATGAGCTGGAGAAGGAAATGGCAAACCACTCCAGCATCTTTACCAAGAAAACCCCAAATGGGATCACAAAGAGTTAGACATGACTGAAAGCAACTGAACAAGAACAGCAATTGATTTTAGCATTGAACATTAAGTGAGAATCATGGGCAACATTAGAATGAGAAAACAGACAGGGAATGTTTGGTAAAAAGAATAAATGAGAGATGACATAGAAAAGCTGTTCTTTGGAATTTTTCTGTTTCTAATTATTGTCCCCGCCCCACCCTCACCCCCTTTTTGCTGGACTTTCACTTTGTCTTTGAGGCAAACAGAGTTAAGTGACTTGACCAGGGTCACACAACTAGTAAGTGTCTGAAGCTGGATTTGAACTCAGAAAGAGGAGTCTTCCTAACTCCAAGGCCTGCACTCTATCCACGGCACCACCTAGCTGCCCTTCCTGAAGACAGGGACTATTTTTTGATATTGTTGTTTTTTGTCCAACATAGTTTCTGGCAGATTGCAGGTCCTTGGGGAATTGTAAGGTCATAGACTCAGAGCTGGAGGAGTCCTTAGGGGTCATCTAGTCCAGTTCACAATTGAGAAATCTGAGGCAAAAAGAGGAGAAGTGATTTACCCAAAGTAACACAGGTCACAGGGCAGCCAGATGGCACCACAGTGAGTCAGGAAGACTCATTTTCTTGAGTTCAAGTCTGGTCTCAGACATGTCCTAGCTGTGTGATCCTGGACAAGTCACTTCCCCCTGTCTGCCTCAGTTTCCTCATCTGTAAAATGAGCTGGAGAAAGAAATGGCAAACCACTCCAGTATCTTTGCCAAGAAAACCCCCAGTTGGGGTCACAGAGAGGTGGACACAACTAAAAAATGACCGAATAACACAACAAAAATATGGGTCATATTTGGCAGGGCTGGGACTTGAATCTGGATCCTCTTTTTCTAAATTTCAGCAATCTTTCTACTGTACCATGAATGTTGAACTCTTGCAGTGAGGGGAGGCGTGTGTGTGTGTGTGTGTGTGTTTGTGTTTCATAAATCTTCTAGCTGTCTACCAGATTATATTACAGGACAAAAAAAAAAACCCAGGGTAGGGCAGAGGTCATGTCTCAATTCTCTTAACCAGTCACCAGGGGCTACTATAGACACCAAAGACTTAGTGTTTAAACCATCTGATCAGTGGTTGCCTCGCCTAGTTGAACATCTGCCTCTTATTGTTCTAGGGTCTCTTTTTTTTATCTATCTATACCTTCTCTCTTGATGACCTCATCAGCTCCCATGGGCTTAATTACCATCACTATGCAGATGACTCTTAGATGTTGATAGACACATCCTATCTATCTGTCCATCCATCCATCCATTTATCTATCTCTCTCTCTCTTTAGATGTAGTATCCTAATCTCCAAAACTATAGATATAAATACAGATTTAGACATAGATAGAATACCCTAATCTCTCTCCTATGCTGCAGCTGCACATCTTCCATTTCCCGGGAAATAGGTCCACCCTGGAGTCCCACCAACACCTGAGACCCAACATGTCCAATGTAGCATTCATCTGAGGTAGCCAGATGGTGCAGTGGATAGACAGCTGAACCTGGAGCAAGCAAGACTTGAGTTCAAGTCCAGCCAGAGACACTAGCCCTGTGACCCTAGATTTTACCTCTCAATCTCTTCATCTGTAAAAAGGGAATTAAAAACCTACCTTATAGTGTTATAAAAATCAAGTGAAGTAACACATGTAAAGCCCTTTGCAAACCTTAGTGTTATGTAAATGTTAGTCATCATCATCACCATTATTATCATCATCATTATTTATTTCTCCCTCCTTAGAGCTGCCTCTCCTTCCAATTTCTCCATTTTCATTGATGATGACACCACTCTCCCAATCACTCAGACTTAAAACCTCAGTCATTTTCAGGGGATATTGTAGGATCCCTTTCTCTTTCTTGGCCTCCAATTGCTAATTCCTTTTGATACTGTCTCTACGACATCTTGGCAATCTGTCCCCTACTTTCCATTCATGCTGCTGCCACTTTATGACAGGGTCTTCATGACTTCTCACTGGAGCTACAGTAAAAACCTTCTAAACTGTTCTTCCTGCCTCCAGTATCTCACTTCTTTATTCTGTCCTTCATATACTTGTCAAAATAATCTTCCTAAAGCATGCCATTCCTTGGCTTAAGAAGCTTTGGTGGCTCTCCTATCAACTCTTTGGCCTGACATTTAGAGACTGTCATAATTTAGAGCTAACCTACCTTTTAAGACTCATTTCATAAACCCCTCAAACAAACACCGACATATTTCCCATATTCTATAATCTGGGTGAAATGGACCATCTGGGAATGGCTAAATATGGCACCTCTATGCAGCTTCTTCTTCCTTCAAGAATCAGCTCAGGTACCACCTTTTGCACAAAATCTCTCCTGCTGCCACCCACTCACCCCAGACCTCAGTGAAATTATGATCCTGTTGATTATTCAGAGTGATCCCCCTTCCCTTTTTGATACTATTCTCTCCTATTTATAACACCCCAAACCTTGTATTATTCTTATCTAGGGCTATCTTCCCTATACCCATGGTTGATGGTATTCTCTTCTAACCATAACACCTTGCCTTGTATACATTTATCTGGTATCCTGCTGCATCCTCCCCAAACCCTTGAATGATAGTATTCTCCCCTACCCATAAACACCTTATCTACTATATCTCTTATCTGAGGCCATGGAGCATCTCCCCTGTATCCATAACTGACAGTGGTCCCTCCCATACATAACACCCTATCCTGCTCTATCTGTCTAAAAGAATAGATACAGGGGTGGGGAACCTGCAGCCTCGAGGCCACATTTGGCCCTTTAGGTCCTCAAGCGTGGCCCTTTGACTGAGTCCAAGTTTTACAGAACAAATCCTTTTATTAAAGGGATTTGTTCTGTGAAGTTTGGATTCAGTCAAAAGACTGCACCCAAGTTCCTACAATGCCACGTGTGGCCTTGAGGCCACAGGTTCCCTACCCCTGGAGAAGCTACCAGGGGTAGGGACTATAGCATTATGTAGAAGCATATTAAAAACCTCCTCATTAGTTTCTCTAGAAATATTAAGAAAAAAATTTCTTTGTTTTAAAAAGCCCTTTCTAAAATCCTTGCAAAGTTGGATAAGTTGGGGACAAAAGGGCTTTTTTTTAGAGAAATGGATTAAGGGGGAAGTGTTGTTGTTTAGTCATGTCTAATTCTTTGTGACCCCATTGGAGTTTTCCAGGCAAAGATACTGGAGTGGTTTGCCATTTCCTTCTCCAGCTCATTTTACAGATGAGGAAACTGAGGTAAATAGGGTTAAGTGACTTGCCCAGGGTCACACAGCTAGGAAGTGTCTGAGGCCAGATTTGAACTCAGGAAGATTAATCTCCCTGATTCTAAGCCCAGTGCTCTGTGCACTATGGTGCCACCTAGCCGCCCAAGGTGGAGAAACCCAACCTTTTAACAAGGAATAACTTTTTTCTTATTTGTATTACTGTCTTCTCCACCCCTAAAGGACCCACCTAAGGGAAATATCCTCTACTCCTATGAAAGGGAGGCAGCTTCATGTCCTCTATTCAGAAAAGATTTTCCATCTTGATATCCCATCCTTCCCACTAGGAAATGGGATGAATGAGATGGTGACTTGCTTATATAACAATTCTGGATAATAAACCCCAACTGTATTTTTATATATTGAGATCTTTGTTTTGTTCAAGATTCTGATAAAGGTTACCTAAAATTAGCTTGGGGCAGAAAGTTACGTCAATAGACGTGGAGGACTATTACAATTTGGACATCTTTCCCTCCAAGCTAGGAATATCTGTATGTTAAATTAATGTTAAATAAAATAGAATTGTTTCTGGTAGATGAACCTAAAACATGTAGTACAGTATTAATGTTAATGATTTTTCTTCAATAATTGTTATCTATGAAATGCTTAGCACAGTGCCTTGTACCTAGGAGGCTTTTAAGAGGTTCACTGAATTAAATACAAGGGAGACAATGGGACCAACCTGCTGGCAGAGTAGAAAACTCCACAAAGGCCTCCTTCTTTTCTCTTTGCTCCAGAGGAAGCTGCCACGGCATCTGGTGGGGTTTCGCCAAAACCTTCACCTTGTAAGCCATGTTGGGCTTCAGGTTAAAAAACTGATACTTATACCTTGCGGCCTTGACGATGTCAAACTCCTCCTCGTTGAGAAAGATGACGTGGCTGTAATTGCTGTTGGTTGGGAGCCAGGAGAGCTCAGCTGAAATCTGAGTGATGTGGTCCACCCGTAAGTGGGAAGGGGCCACGATGACATCCTTGCCCACGAGCAAGGTGCACTGGAGCTCGTCCGAGTTCCCCCGGTTTGTGATGCTCTGCACGGAGATCCGGTACGTGCAGGCTGCAATATTCAGCTTTTCAATCAGGGCTTTAGTTCTGCTCCCCAGGGTGAGATTCATGCGGGTCTCGTTGTCAACAAGGACATTGTAGCTGATCACTGTCCCCCATCCTGGTGGCACAGCCGGGGGGTCCCAGCCCACAATAACACTTTTGGCTAGTTGTTTGATAAGGGTGATTCGTCTAGGGTAAGGCACAATGTCTTCTCCAATCTCATCAATGTTCACATCCAGCGTCCCAGCCCCATCGTTGATGATGCTGGAGTCTCCTTGGGTGGGCGAATTCAGATCTAGGATGCTTTCTCCTTCCAAGCCCACACCAGAATGGTTGATAAAATTGTGATCCTGTTCACTCCCCAGTGTGTTGGCCAAGCGGGATTCATTATCCTGGACAAAATCCACAAAGTTGGAAGGGACCAGTCCTCTCTGTCCATCTAGTAGTTCTCCTGTTGAGAACAAAGAACAGCATTACCACACAATGAACATAACTGGAGTTTTGCCTTGCCTTGACACAGTTTGTTTTGATACATTAGAAAGGTTGAGAACCAGGGAGGTGTTATTTCTGAAAATGGCCCCAAAGGATATACAAACCCTGAGTTCCTGGGAAGTTCATATGGTTAGATAATATATGATTGCTTGAACAGCCTTTCCAGCCTTATGAAAAGTTACTTTCTCCCACCTACTCTGCCATCCAGTAACACTGCTCTCCTTGCTTTTTCTCCAACAAGACACCCCCTCCCCTAATTCCAGGCATTTTTACTGTCTGTCCCTCATGCCTGGAATTTTCTCCCTTCTTGCCTCTGCCTCTTACCTTCATTCAAGCCCCAGCTAAAATCCCAACTTCTACAAA
>NW_020954713.1:7453540-7458409 GCF_900497805.2 Vombatus ursinus | reverse complement strand
AAGCCTTTCTTGATCTTCCTTAATGCTAGTGCCTTCCCTCTGTTAATTATTTCCAATTTATTAAATATATGCTATGCATTATATATACACTCTATATACATATATTATTGTGTGCATATCCCTCTTTTGATTATTTTCCATTTATCATATCTATTATATACATATTTCATGTATACTATATATGAACATACTGTATATATCTCTCTGTTGATTATTTCTTATTAATCATATAGACATACATATATGGACTGTACATTTATTGCACATATACTGTGTATGCATCATCAATTATTTACAATTTATTAAATATACCATATATATACTTTATGTATGCTGTATATGTAGATACTGTATACATCCCTCTGTTGATTATTTTCAGTTTATCATATATAAACTGAAAATAATCAGAAGGATGTATACAGTATCTACATATCATATATATTGTATATATACTGCATATATACCTTGTGTGTGCATATATATCACTCTTTAGATTATTTCCAATTTATCATATATACTGAATATACCATATATATAAACAGTATATACTGTACACACATATATGATAAATTGGAAATGGTATACACATCTTATTTGTACATATTTATTTGGATGTTTTCTCTCCCCCTTTTGAGCTTCTTGAGAGCTGAGATTTTATTTTTTGGTTTTCCTTTGCTAAGTATCCCCAGCATTTTGCATGGCAAATAATAACTTAATAAATGTTTTTTGAGCTGTCTACTTGACAGAAGGGCTCTAACTAGGACCCGGCCAAGGACCCTGAAGTTTAGAAGGCTCAGGTGACACTTATACTCCTTCATCATCTTCATCATCATCACTGATGATCATCACGTGATCGGGGGCAAGCTATTTAACTTTCTAGTTCCTTCATCTGTCAAAACGAGGGAGCTGGATTAGATGGTCCCTATTTCTAGGTATGTGATCCTACAATCCTAAGTCAAGTCACCTCCACTGAACCTCAGTTTCCACATCTGTAAAAGGGGATGGTTGGACTGAATGGCCTTTGAGGTTCCTTCCAGGTAAATTGATGATCCACCTAGAAACAAAACTAAGCTTAGCAACTAATTAGCAAGAAGACTGTAGCCCTCCTTTTTTCAAAAGAATTTTTCTTTTAAAGTTGATTGGAGGCTATGTTTCACTCTGTTTGCTCTAGGGGATGTTTCTGGGAAGTTCATGCTGGGTGCCCAAAGTGCTTGTAAAATGCAATTGAAAGCTGAAATGCACACTGATTTTTTCCCATGGTAAAAACAAGCATACAAACGCTGCCTTTTAATCCTCTTAATCGATATATCAATTCTTCATGGATCTCTGGTGCAGGTTTTCTTCCTACCCGATGAAGATCACAGACCCTCTATGACTTTGTAAATGGTATTCAGGAGTTTCCAAAGGATGAAAAACATCCTCCACTCTTCAGCCAACCCAGCGACGAGCCTCTCAGACCTTAGCTAGGAGTGGTCCTTGGGTGACAGTGCAGTGGAAAGACTGCTGGGTCTGCTAGTGCAGCAGAGCTCAAGTCTCACCCTTGACACTGCCACTGGCCTAAGCACCTCAGTTTCCCCGATCTGTAAAATGGGGACTATTGACAGCACCTCCTTCACAGGGTTATCGTGTATATGTGGAGTGTTCTACATATCTTAAAGGGCTATGTAAATGTTATGTATTATTATAGAGGTAGGGACTAATCCTGTGGTTTGACTGGTAGAGGGAACTTCAGGTGAGGAAACTGTTTCTGCCAATGCAGTCTGGCACTTTCTTTTCCACTTAGAGTCTCACAGAGTGACCTAAAGCTTTGTTGTTCAGCTGTGTCCAACTCTTTGTGACCCCATTTGGGGTTTTCTTGGCAAAGATGTTGGAGTGGTTTGCCATTTCCTTCTCTAACTCATTTTATAGATGAAAAACTGAGGCAAACAGGGTTAAGGGACTTGCCCAGGGTCTCGCAGCTAGTAAGTATCTCAGGTTGGATCTGAACTCACAAAGATATGTCTTTCTGACTCCAGGCCTGGCGCTCTATTTGCTGAGCCACCTAGCTGCCTATTAAGGGAAGAAACTGAACGATATGACCTCTGGGGTCTTGGATCTATGACCTTGTCTGTCCCTGGACCCTTTCTTGGAAATAACTATCAGAGCTGGTGCTTTACTAGAATAGCCTGTGGGGTCACCTCCATGCCACGATGTGGCATCAGTTTAGAACTTTGTTAATATCCAATACAAATATCTGGTGGAAGCAGAGAAAGTTTCAACCAAATCTTCTATGGAAAAATTCAGTGAAAAAAATGATGTCAACAGGACATACATTTGCTAGCTATATGACCTTGGGAGGTTTCTGGACTTCATTGTTCTCATCTGTAAAAATGGAGTGTTCAACTAGATGGCTTTTGAGGTCTTTTATGGCTTTAAAGCTTTGGTCCTATGACCTATGGTATTATAATCCTGATCTCCATTGGCTTCTTCCCTCTTAGAGTGAAAGGGACTAGACATCTGATTTCTTTAGCATAAGGAACTTCCAGTTGAAAAAAAAATCTCCCATATGAGGAAAATCCCTTTATCAATGCAGGTTGGCATCCCTTCTCTACAACATATGATCTTTCAGAGTTGCCCAGAGTACTAATAAGTTATGTGACTTGTCCAAGGTCACATACCTACTATGTGTCAAAGGTAGGATTTGAACCCATGGCTTTCTAGCTATCAGATATTCCCCCTTGCCTTTCATCTCACTATTCATTTTATCCCCACTGCTTGACTTATAACAGAGGCCTTGAAAGAACTGCAAAGATGGTATCATTGATCCTATTAAAAAGGCAGTTCAGCCCTCAGCTCTCCATCTTCCCAAAAGGGAAGCAGAGGTTCTCCCTAGACATGAAAGGGTTTTGCCATCATGAAAGATGTCTGGAAGCAAAATGACACCAGGGCATCGGTAAAATTCTGAATTAATAATGGTGTTCCAGCTATGAAGAGATATTTCCATCAAATGCAAATCAATAGGCACATAATAAAAACAATAATAAACTAACATTTATATAACACTTTAAGATTTGCAAAGCACTTTATATATTATAACGTTGGATCATTACAACAACCCTATAGGTGCTCTTATTAGCCCATCTTACAGATGAGAAAACTCTAGGTCCAGCACTCCATCCACTGTACCATCTAGCTTCCCGTCTAGACATTGTATATGGAGTAGATAGAAGGTAATCTCAGAGGAGAAAGTAGCAGCAGCTGGTGAGACTGGGAAAACACCTTCTGAGGAAGGTGGGAGCTGAGATAGTTCTTAAAAGATGAGGAAACTGAATCACATAGAGGGGAGATGACTTGCCCCGAAGTCACAGTGGGAGTAAATGGAAAAGCAACTGGAAAGAACAGCATCCTTTAGGCAAAGCTTCGACTCAGACTTGTTAGGTCATAGGTATGGAGTGAAGGACAGATCCAGAGTCTGTCTTCGAATGTCTTCTTCATTGTTTGATGCGCCAGAGATATTCAAGGTTGGCTAGATATCTGAGAGGCAGGAAGCATGGGATATGACAGGTGACAGACTAACATTTCAAGGTAGGTTCCTGGCAGGCTTTGGATGTGGTGGCAATATTCTCAACCTACTTATAATTAGCCCCCTGGGCTTAGGGTTGGGTCAATTCAAAGCCATCCCTGTCCTTGGTCCTGACTGCTCATTGAGGACCATATAGATATTGCTACCACTTACCATTCTTACAGTTATGGGGATGCCATAGGCACCCATGTGTTTAGGTTTCAACAATGACTAAGGAGGGCTTCCCATGCAACCAAAGTGCTGCTCATTGGCAGTTGTCCTTGGGCATGGATCCCATGTTCCTGTGTGAATCAATACCAGAATGGTAATTTATGCCAAGGACTCACTCTTTGCTACCAGCTGCCTTGGAATTATTTTGAAGATTGAAACAGAAACACTGTACTAAAAAGTGAACAGGCTCTCAGGAAGTGAATCAGCAAGGCTTCAGAATTACCATGCACAAGGGCCAACAGAGATGACTTGAGAGTGTGCTCAAAACCTTCTAGGGTGTTTCAGCCAAGGCTGCACCCAGAAAGAATGGTAAGGCTAGAAAAGAGGAGTTTGTTTGTATGGTTCCAAACCAAAGGGACTGTGTGTTGTTTCCCAGCATTTCTATTAGCCAAGGCAAACTGGAAGAGATGGTTGGTTTCTTAGGTTTAAATTGAATAGTTTAGGGAATCAATTAACCAAATCCTCTGACTGCTAATCCGTCTAGCTACTGTTATAAGTTTACTTGCTTCTCTCCTATTTCTAGAGCAGAAAGTGTGACAAATGTATAAACCATTTTAGAGAACTGCAGAATCACATAATGGGTCAGAGTTGACCAGGACTTCATAGCATTTCAAATCCAACCCCTTCCTTTTTTTGCAACTTTTAAAAATATTTTATTTTTCCCCACTTACATGTAAAAATAATGTTTAACATTCATTTTTTAAAAAACTTTGACCTCTAACTTCTCTCTCTCCTTCCTCACTGAAAAGGCAAGCAATTTGATATAGTTTATATATATGTAGTCATGTGAAACATACTTCCACATTAGTCGTATTGTGATAGAAACCCCCTCCCCCCAAAAAAAACCACTCATAAAAATAAAGTTAAAAAAAGTTTTCTTCTATCGGTATTCAGACTCCATCAGGCATTTCTCTGGAGGTGGATAACATTTTTCATCATAAGTCCTTTGGAATTGTCTTGGATCATTGTATTACTGAGAATAGCTAAGTCATTCACAGCTGATCATCATACAATATTGCTATTACTATGTACACTCTTCTCCTGGTTCTGCTCACTTCACTTTGTATCAGTTCATGTAAGTCTTTCCAGGTTTTTCT
>NW_020954713.1:7446046-7453499 GCF_900497805.2 Vombatus ursinus | reverse complement strand
TATCCTACTTGTCATTTTTTATAGCACAATAATATTCCAATCCAACCCATTCCTGAGCAAGAATCCTCTCTATAAGACTGAAGAAAAGTGGATATCCAACCTTTGCCTGAAAACCTCCAATGATGGGGAGTTCACTACCTTTCAGGGCAACCTAGTCTATTTTTGTTTGCCTCTGATTGTTTGGAAGTTTCTGCTCAAATGGATCTAAAATCTACTTCTCCGTAACTTGTACCCATTATTTATAGTTCTGTCTTCTGGAGCCAATTAAAACAAATTTGATCCCTTTATCATACGGTATCCCTTCAAATCATTTGAGATATCCTTAATACTCCTTTTTTCCCTCAATGCTTCTCTTATCTGGTCAAAATATCCCATTCCTTTCATTGATCCATATGGCATGAGCTTGACATTCTCTATCAATGGTTGTCCTATGGATATTTTCCAGCTTATTAGCATCCTTTCTAAAATGCTGTGCCCACAAATGAAAGCAATGCCCCAGATGAGGCTGTCCACTTTTTTGGTTGGAAGTAGTCTAGGTGCAGATGTGATCAGTATGGTGGTGATTGAGAATGGTATAAGTAGAAAACATCGCTAATTTTTCACCCCAGGACTGTTGGCTATTTCCATAGTTCTATTGTTTCTATGCAACAATTAAATGTAGGACTCAGAAGTATATTCTTCCTTGAATCTGGGACATGTTACACAGATGTATGCTCTGACCTGGCACAGGGGAAAAACCAGCTCTGAAGGTAAAGAAAGAATTGGCTGAGGAAACCCTGATAGGCTAATTCTGTTGAATTCCCTTAGGTCTTAAACTTGTGATTTCCATACTGTGATGACCAACCCCTAGTGATCCATGGAGTTATGGGTTGCAGTGGATAGAGCACTGGGCCTGAGTTCAAATGCCTCAGACACTATGTGTGACTCTAAACAAGTCACTAAACCACTATTTGCCTCAGGTTTCCTCAATTATGAAATGGGAATAATAGCAACTACTTCCCAGGATTGTTGTGAAAAGCAAATGAGATAATATCTATAAAACATTTAGCATAGTGTCTGGAATACCATAGGTACTTAATAAATGCTTATTTCCTTCCTTTCTTGAAATCCATTGATGAATCCATAAACAAGCAAACATACCTTCTGCAGACTGAATAAATAGGATACCTTAAACATGTGTGTATTATTACTTTTCAAAGTTACATAGGTTCTTGAGACAGTTTGGTGTGTATGGGGTGCTAACTTGAAGTCAGAAAGACCTGAATTCAATTTGAGTAATCACAGACAAGTGAGTTAAAGTCTCTGAAACTTAGGCAACTCAATAGTTACCATGTTATAGACACCTTGGGGGTAGGGAGGAGTGGAGTTCCCACACTGTTTTATTCACCCATGTAGATTCTATCACTATTATTAGTAACAGTGAGCCCATTTAAAAGCATTACTAAATTCAGGAAACTCTCTAAGACTCTTAGTTGCAAAGTAGATACACTTGTGCCTTGGTAGAGGCAGCTTCTTTACTGGGGGAAGGGGTGGAGTTCCCTTTTTGTTTTTGTTAATTTGACTGGTGACTTCATTGTTGTATGGAATGCCAGATGAGGACAGGACGTCTACCAATCCAGATCTATAGCTGTACTGCTATTTATAAGCATCGATAAAAATACTTTCTCCAAAGTCAACAGTGATCCTTGATTGCCCAATACAATGACCTTTTCTTAATCTTCACCTTTCTTGACCTCTCTTTAGCTTTTCACACTGTCAATCACTCTCTTCTCCTTGATACTTTCTTTTCTCTAGATTTTCATGAACGACTCTCTCCTGGTTCTTCTTTTCTCTGACTGCTCCTTCTCAATCTCCTTTGCTGGATCTTCATCCAGGCCATACCCACTCATCATGACTGTCCCTCAAGGCTCAGTCCTGGCCCTCTTCTTTATATCCCTCTATATTCTTTGGCTGATCGCATCAGCTCCTGTGGATTCAACTATCTTCTCTATATAGATGATTCTTAGATATGTTTATCCAGCCCTAACCTGTCTCTTGAACCCTAGTCTCATATCTTCAATTACCTATTGAATATCTTTGACTAGATGTCCTGAAGATATCTTAAGCTCAACATGTACAAAACCAAGCTCATTATTTTCTCCCCTTCCCTTCTTCCTGATTTCCCTACTACTATGAAGGGCGCCATCATCTTCCATCACCCAGACTTAAAACTTAGGTGTCATGCTTGACTCCTCAGTCTCTCTTACTCCTCAAATCCAATCTGTTGCCAAGCCCTGTCAATTTTACATTAATAACATTTCTTACATATGCCTCCTTTTATCCTCTGATACTTCTACTTTGCTGGTGTAGGCCCTCATCTCCTCATGCTGGGACTGTTGCAATAACCTGCTGATAGGTCTTCCTGACTCAAATTTCTCCCCACTCCAGTCCATCCTCCACTCAGCTGCCAAAGTACAGATATGACCATGTCACCCTATGTTCAATAAACTTCAATGACTCCCTATTACTTCTAGGATCAAGTAGCAAATCTTCTGTTTGGCATTTAAAGTCCTTTATAATTTGGCGCCTTCTGATCTTTCTGGGCTTCTTGTACTGTAATCTTCACCATGTGCTCTGTGATCCAAGGCCAAAGACACTCCATCTTCTAAGGCATGGAGCCCTTTCACTGGCTGTCCCTGGTGCCTGGAATTCTTTCTCTCCTTTCTTGTCACTGTCTTCAAATCTCAGTTAAAATTCCGCTTTCTGTAATTAGCCTTTCTTGGACCTTCTTAATGCTAATACCTTTCCTCTATTGATTATCTCCAATTTATCCTGTATATTTATTTGCTAGTCGTTGTTTGTATGTTATTTCCCCTATTAGACTCTGAGCTTGTTGAGAGCAGGGACTGTCTTTTGCCTTTCTTTGTATCCACACCACTTAGCAAAGTGCCAGGTCCATAGTAAGGGCATAATAAATGCTAGTTGACTGACTAAAAGCCTCCCAAACCTTCTGAATCTGCTTTCTTAAAATTTAAAGGAGTTGTATGATGTGGGAATTAAGGTGCCTCATTATAGAAGGGGATACTTTAGCAGGTGCTTGAAGGGATCCAAGGAAGCCAAGTGGTAGACATGGGAAAGGAAAGGATTTCAGGCATGGGGGACAATCAGTCAAAAGGCCTTGGGCCAGGAGATGAAGTGTCTTGTGTGAGCAAAAGTAAGAAAGCCAGTGTCATTGGATCTCAGAGTACATGGTAGGGTGAACAAGATATAAAAAGACAGAAATGGTAGCAAGTAGTTCCTGCTGCCCCTGGGAAATTATGTTTGGTCAAAGACCTTCATATCAGAGAAACCTAGGAAGATTTGTATGAACTGATGAAGAGTGAAGTGAGCAGGACCAGAACAATTTCTCTAATAACATTGTGAAACAACTTTGAAAGACTTGACCAATCAATGATGACAAAGCACAATTTTAGAGAACTCATAATGAGGCGTTCTACTCACTTTCTGAAGGAGAAGAGGTGGATTCAAGATGAAGAGTGAGACATCAACTTTTGGAGATGGCCAATGTGGGACTTTTTGGTGTTGTTTTTCCTGATTATGCCTATTTGTTAATAGGATTTTGTTTTTATTGTTATTTTTGTTTCAATTGGAGTGGGATGATAGGGAGAGAAAATAACTACTTACTAAATGAAATAAAGTAAAATAGAAATAAAGGATATAATGACCTTCATAGAATCCATCTTCATCCATGTCACCATATACATAGAGGTATTTTCCTGCTGTGAGGGGAAGTTCAGCTTCTGGGTTTTCATTTGGTCCATCAAAGGGGTTGTAACTAGAATAAAACAAATTTAGAACAAATCAATGGGGGAATTTGAATTTGATCCAAACTTCTCCTTCTTAGAGTCACTTCTTATCTTCACTCAGATCAATGAATTGTAGCCAGATATGGCAGAATCATGGGATTTCTAAATGGAATTTATGTCCTTCTTAATCTTAGTACTTTCTTCTCTGAGTCAACTCCCAGTTTATCCTGTATATAACCTGTTCGCACGTATTTTTTATGTGTTGTCTTCCTCCAGTAGACCAAATTCTTCAAGGGCAGGGACTGCTTTTGCTTTACTTTGTGTCCTCAGCATTTGTCACAGTACCTAGTGCATAGTAGGCACTCAATAAGTACTAGTTACCCAATTGTTTGACTCAGAGGAAATCATGGCCAACCTCCACCTGAACAAGAATCCTTTCTAATGGAACACTTGACAGGTAATCATCTAGCCTTTAGTGGAAAACCTCCATTGAGGGTTCACTCACCATCTCCCCCATAGATTGTAAGCTCATTGAGGGCAGGGACTGTCTCTTGTCCCACTTTGTATCCCCAGTGCTTATGTGCCTGGCACCTAGGACATGCTTAATAAATGTTTATTGATTGAACGATTGTTTGATCTCAAGGGAGCCCATTTTCCTTTTAGATAGCTCTAATTATTAGTAAATCTCTCCTCATATCAAGTCTAAATTTATCACTTTATGGAAAACTTTCACCTATTGATCTTAACTTTTGGGATCAAGTAGAATAAGCTATTTAATCTCTCTTCAATATAATGTCCCATCAGATATTTGAATACAACTCTCGGGTCCTGCATAAGTCTCCTCTTCTCTAGGATCAATGCTCCCAATTCTTTCTTCATATGGCATGACTTAAGGTGCCTTCAAACTCTTGGTTGCCTCCCTCCTCTGGACCTCCCTCAGTTTACCAATGTTCATCCTAAGATGAGCACAATGCCCCATATGCTTGGGCTGGGACAGAACAAAAGGGAGGCCATCATCTCCTAATTCCTGGGCAATCTAAGATCTCCAAATACAACCTAAGATCACATTAACTTTTAGGTTTCCACATTTCACTGTTTCCTCACATTGAAATTGCTGTCCACTAAAATCCCTAGATATTTTTCAGACAAAATTCTGTCTAACCACATTTCCCCCCAGGGAAGTTAATCTTTTGAACCCAAGTGTGAGACCTTATATTTATTCCTATTACATTTCATCTTACCAATGCTTTTGCCTGTCAAAGTCTTTTTAATTCCTGACTGTGTGGCCAAGTAGGTTAGCTAGCCTCCCCAGCTCTGTGCTTTCTGAAAAAAACAGTTCTCTTAATTGAGTCCTGAACCCTTTGTATCTGATATTGAAATCCCCTGAACTGGCTGTGCCAGCTCACATTTCTGTGCCTTTATACAGACTTTCTTGCATTCCTGATATCCTTCAAGGCTTAGTTCAGGTACCAACTCCTCTGGGAGGCCTTCCCTGATTCCCCTTTAATTGTTAACACTCAAACCTGCTTCACATCATAATGCATTTGTGTATTTGCATTCATGGTGTATCCTTTGGTAATAGAATACAACCCCCTTGAGGGCATGGATTTGAGTTGCTCAGATTTAGAGTCATCTCTTTCTCAAATGATGATACGGACTATCTGTGCCCAACCTGTGGTAGAGGCTTCTGAGCTTGTATTCATATGATCAGTCACAACTGGACACAGTATACATTGACCCCAACATTGTGATGTCATTGGGGTCTTCTTCAAGCATTAAGGACAAATAACAACAACTTCTTGTTTGCATCTCAACACAGCACTTTGTATATAAAAGGTGCTTAATAAATGCTTCTATGGCTGGTTCCATTCACCATCCCTTTGACTCCCCCCCTCAAAATCCCTGGCCACCATCACTCCCTTAAATATTTTGATTCTCAAGGACTATGTTGCTTTTGGATTTGTGTACTTAGAATTCAGCATATTGCCTGGTATATAGTAAGTACTGAATAAATACTTTCTATCTCTGTCTCTCATCTCTGTTTCTCTCTGTCTGTCTGTCTGTCTCTCTTATCTATTTACCAAAAAACAAAACAAAACCCTGAGCTTTAAGTTCATATCAATTAGAGACAGAGAGGAGAAAATGGCAATAACAGCCCACTTGGGAATAAACCGGCAATATTCTAGAGTCAGCAGCTGAAACCTGTGTTCTCCTCAGCACTCAAGCTTAAAAACAGAAATCAGTCAGATGGGAGGTGGGGGAAGAGTGGGAGTGCTATTGCCACAGAGGAAACCTGATGGGTACGGGGCATGGGTGAAGCAGTTTCTAAGTCCTATGGGCCTATGCACATACTAGATCCCACCTATGAGCTGTGACCACCCTCTGGAGAAAGGGCCAAAAAAAGGGAAAGAAATCTGAGCTGACCAAAACTCCCATTCCCAGCAGCTGATTTGGAAATAAGTGTCAGCTTATAGGATCGCAGACCTAGAAGTAGAAGGGACCTTTGAAGTCATCTCCACCAATCCCATCGCGTTCTACAGGAAGCCTTTCCTGATTTCCCCCAGTTGCTAGGGGAAATATATATAGCTAGATCCTGATCAGTGCGAAAAATGAATTCCATGCAATGGTTGTATGTATTCAAATTCATGCTATTTGAAGTTATAATTATGTGAAATATGGTCATTGACTCCAGCCTAAAGGAAAACATCTAATGGGGGGTTTGAACAATGTGCCCACCTCAGAAGATTCCTTATTTGCACTATTGGGCATCCAGATGTAAGTAGTATTTATGTATTGGTTTCATATAGGCATATTGTCAACAAAGACATGTCTCTCCCAAAAGAATGTAAGCTCCTCGAGGGCAAAGACTATTTCTTTTTGTCTTTATGTCTGGATCAAATGAGGTAATATTTGTAAAGCACCTTAGCACATTGCCTGGTACCTAGTAGGTTATATGTGTGTGTATGTGTATGTAACTACGTGTGTATGTGTGTATATATGTACACGTGCATATATGTGTATATATACATTATATGTGTATGTGTGTGTTTGTGTAGATATACACATATATGTGTATATATGTATACACACACACATATATATATAGGTATATACACACATTTTCTCTTCCCTGCCCCCTTCATCATTATCTTTCTAGCACCTTAAGTGGAACATAGTAGCTTAACAAATACTTGTCAACTTAAGAAATACTTGTTAATTTAAAAAATACTTGTTGATTGATTTTACAGATGAGGAAGCTGAGGCCCATAGAGATTTAGTGGCTTGCCCAAGTCATGAGGGTCACATACAAGGTAGGATTCAAACCCAAGCCCTGTGACTCCAGAGTCGGTATCTTTTCACAGTATCATGCTTTTTCCCATCAGACTTTTCAAAGATTTCCTGTTTAATTGCTGGTACTCCCTTTCTAAGCAAAACCATTTTCCCAGGTAGCATCTTGCTGAGTTTTTTAAGTTCAAGCAGATGTGCACAATCTCCTTGCCAGTCCAACCCTGTGGGGTGCATTTCATGTGCCATCCACATGTGTTTTTCCACATTAGTTGGGGGTGAGGAGGCGAGAAAACAATCATAAAAACCTCGCTGATGAAATATCGACAACAGTGGAGTGACTTTAAGTGGGAGACAACTCCGGAGAATCGTGATTGGTTATC
>NW_020954713.1:7445904-7446014 GCF_900497805.2 Vombatus ursinus | reverse complement strand
TACAGCGACTAAGTAATTAAAGTTTAATAAGTAAATTAATGGGGTAATAGTATCTTATTTTTGCCCGGTTTCCTGCTGGCCAGGGAAGCCTTTAGCACCTGCTCCTAAAA
>NW_020954713.1:7434237-7445877 GCF_900497805.2 Vombatus ursinus | reverse complement strand
TGGTCTCTTCCCTCTCTGGGGGATGTGAAGTTAATTGGAGCCTGGCAGGGGGCTGTGTGTTTCCCTGAGTTTCCATGTTTTGTGTTCCTGTTCTGCTGTGTCAGGCCCATTAGTGGGAAATGGGACAAGTTTAGCTGGCCCAGTGTGTGCTGGAGGAAAGAAGGCTTTGTGATAACATTCTCTCAATGTATCAATTCAGTTCCTGCCTATCGCCCTTGAAGCATCCAGAGCATCACTGCATAGCTGGGCTGCAAAAATGTTTGGATGGCTGCCGTCTCTTTGTCGTTGGTACCTCCTGTAAGGTTGTGGCAGGGCCAGGCCCCATCTCCTCTTCGAGTGGAGGCAAGAGGCCTCCCTGAGCTGTTTGTTGGCCTCTCTCCTGCTGTTCAAGCCCCAGATAATGAAGACTTGGCAAATAGGTCAAATCACCTAGCCACACTGTCTTTGTGGAGTCATGGAATGTCATTTTGGAAGGGTGCTTTAGAAATCATCTAATCAAGTCCCCCTCATGTTACTCATCCATCAACAAGCATTTATTAAGCACTTAATATATGCCAGACTTCCATGGATAACCTGAATTAGTGCTTCAGAAAAATTGCTGAGTACAGGATCTGGAGGCTGAGGATCTGAGTCTGCATTCTAATTGTATGACCGTGGCTAAGTAACCTAACTTTCCTAGACTTTGTCAATTCTCCCAACTATAAAATGAGAGTGATGGGTTAAGGCGACCAAGTTCCCTTCCGCCTCTAAATCTACTTTGTTCTTTGTATCAGGCCAAAGAAACAATGATGATGGGGAAGGGAGGGGTGGGGAGAGAAGTTTCTGGTTTTTACCTGTAGCGGGCAACACACAGATGAACCTTCCCCGAGTATTTCTGCTTTGAGGTATTGGAATTCCGTTCATTATCCATCTATTAAAAACACAATGAATTCTTTGGTTGTTGAGGCTGTTATATATGAGAGCTCAATGTTACAAACCCATGAGAGTTCCCATTCCTGACCCTGTATTTTCTCCACTTACACCAGAAAAATGACCTAAAAATTATGGCATTTCCCATATTCTTTTGATATCCTCATAATCCTTAAATTTGTTAGGGGTTCAAAAGATGCTTTCTATATCTAAAGCCTAGACTTTTATACCAAAGCTGAAAATCATGAACATTTAAGCATAACAAAAACTGACCACAGCCTTCAGTATTCTCAAGCTAAGAGCCAGCTCAAGACTGGGGACTTCCCACAGGGCAATGGGATATTTGTCTGGTCCTTTGAGAGGTATTGCTGAATTTTGAGACTGTTTTCTTTTATGGAGTTTTAATTGATGTTTTCTGTTCCCTGTATCACCATAGTATGCCATGTATCCTTCCCCCTCCCCCTCCCTGAGAGCCATCCCATATGACAAATGTGCTTGGTTGGTTGGTTTAAGAGAAGGGGAAAATCAGCATAACCAAGTCTGAAAATATGGGGAATGTATAATACCTGTAGATTCCCCCACTTCCACCAATGGGTAGGTTGGAGGTGTCTTCTCATATGTCTTCATTTGAATCTCACTTGATCTTTATAATTTTGTTACATTTATTTTTCATGTTTTGGTGTGTCATTGTTCTTTCCATTTACATTGTAGTTACTGACTTTGGGGGTTTTTTTGAGGGGATGGGAGAAAGTGGCAATAGTTGGACAATTAAACTTTGCAAGATTTCTCTGGGGTCTGTGTATTCACTTGGTGGATGTTGTCCAACTAACACCACCACAATTTCTTCCTCTCCCCTCCCCTGCCAAAATTAGCAATGTTTTCAGATGAACCAAACTGGTTCCTAATGCAGCATGAAGACATTATCCCAGCAGTCCAGAAACTCCTACTGTCAGTCATATATAATTATATATATATATAATATATATGTATATATGTGTATATATATATATACACACACACACATGTGTGTGTATGTGTGTGTGTGTGTGTGTGTGTGTAATACCAGCAATGTTATACTCCTCATGGTAAAAGTCTGAAGTTAACAGTTTAAAATATATAAGCAAAATAAAATATATAAGCAAAAAACACTCTGGATCCATGATTCCATCCCAGTGGGGAAACTTCTTTCAGAGTTGTAAATTGGCAAATTGTTTACAATTAAAGAGTAGCCTGAAGGAACCAGGAAGGTCCCAGAGTCAATGTGTCAGAGGCAGTATTTAAACCCATTCTTCCTGACTCCAAGGCCAGCCCTCTATCTATTACCAAAATCCATACTTACTTCCATAGTTCTTCCTTGTTCTACATAGTATTTTTATAAAATTGTTCCTTTGCATACCCATTCCTCACAGAGGTGGGGACTTGAAAGGGACTCTTCTGACAAGGACATAGGTATTGTATAGATAGAACAACTATGTGTGGAGTGGTGTGAAAGGCAGCCTATGTCAGGATGGTATCTATTAGATGAACGGAAGAGGGAAAGGAAGGAGAGAGGAAGGAGGGGAGAGAGAGATGGAAGAAGGAGAGAAGGAAGAGAAAGGGAAGGAAAGAAGAAAGTGAAGGAAGGAGGAAAGGAAGGACGAAATCATGGAATCATAAAATTCAGGGGTTGGAAGGGATTTCAGTGGCCATCCCATAAACAAAAGGAAACCATACCATAAGGTACCCAACAGAAAAGGAAGGAAGAAAGAAAAGGGGAAGGTAAGAAGGAAAAAGGAGGAAAGAAAAAAGAAGGGAGGAAAGAAGGGGAAAAGAAAGGAAAAGGGTGATAGGGATGTTCAGGTGAGGAGTGGAGAAAGAAGGAAGAAAAGGAAGGAAGGATGGGAGAGAAGGAAACAGGGTGGAAGAGTGAGAAAGAACAGGAAGGAAGTAAAGGAAAAAGGGGAAGATGAGGTAATGGAAGAATGAAGGAATATTGAGGGAATAAAGGAAAGAAGGGAAGGAGAAAAAGGAAGAGGAAGGAAAGAAGGAGGAAAGGAAAGAAGAAGTACAAAGAAAAAAACTAGGGAAGGAAGAAAAAAGAAGGAAGGGAAGAAAAGGCAAGGGAAGACAAGGGAAGGGAGACGAGATGCCTCCTTGAATTTGGTAGCACAATAATATCGGAGCTGATAAATCCAGCAATTCCCTGGCACAGTCATAATAGGACTCACGTCTGATTCAAATCTGCATCCTGCGCTGCCAGATCTTGACCTGGATAGAAAAGTAGGTTTGACAGACAGTGGTTCAGGTTTGTCACTGGCGAGTGGTCGGGGTCGAATAAATTCAGCAATTACAGAATGACTTCCAGAAGTACTGTCCTGACCTGGCCATGAAAATAAAATAAAAAAAAATAGAGAAAAATAAAATAAAATCTGAAACACACATGTATACACACTCACAGAGGCCAGAGAGACATGCATGTGAACATGGGCATTAATGACAGCAGACCAGTTCTGTTGGGCTGAGTGGAGGAGTGAGGAGGCTGCATCCATAGTGGCTGCCATGACATTCTCTCTACCTCAGACATGAATTTCAATCCAATCAGCAATTATCAAGTGCCTTCTATGGGCCAAGCACTGTATTTGTAAGGCAGGAAGAGTGAAGAGAACTTTGAGGAGGCCTAAAGTGAGCTGGGGAAAGAAGCTCTTGTTGAGTAGAGGTGGTTCACCATAGTGTTCAGATCCAGTGTCACCTTGGGTGCAACACTCCAGCTCCCCTAGCTTCATTTTCTCCACCTATATAATGGGGGTAATAATCCTACCTTAGCTCTCGGGGTTGTTGTAAAGATCAAGTGAGATAATACATTTCAAGGGCTTTGCAATATTGGCTCTTGATCACAATAAAAAACCAGGCTCAATCCCCACCAGAGCCTCCCAGGAATCCTTCTCCTGAAGGCAGCACAGTATAGTATGGATGGAATTTAACTGGATCGTGAGAAAGAGGGCATGGATTAAATCCTTCCTTCGATGTTTGCTACCTCTAAGGTCTTCAGCAAGTTATTTCATTCCCTCACTTAATTTTCCTCATTTATAAAATGAAGAGATAGGTATTGGTGAGTTTAAGGTCCCTTTTAGCTCGAAGTCTTTGAAGCTATGATAAGAGTTATTATTCCCCTGGGTGGGAGACTTCCTTTGAGGGGACCTGATATTTCCTTAGAGATGGGATCTTTTTTCATCTCCTCCTAATCAGGGACCAAGTGACTTTCTGGGTCCTGGGTAAGAGGCAGTTGAGATGTGGTTCGATTGTATGAGGGGGTTAGGGATGGGGGTGGAAAAATATGGAGAGTGATTAAATTCATTTCCGTCATATATACATGCTTCTAAAGAATTCCCACAGATACAGACAACTCATATTCTTTCTCCCACTCATTCAAGGTTCAGCTCAAGTATCATCTAATCCATGAAGCCTTTCTTGGTAACTCAAAGTGTCTTTCCTTCTTCTGACTTCATATGGTCTATGCCACTCTTCTGGAACTTACCATATAGTGTCTATTATTTTTATCTATTTCTATATTGTGATATCCCTTCCTTACAATCTCAGGGAAATGATAAGCTCCCTGAGGGAAGGGAGTGTGTCATCCACCATGTTTAGTAAAGTACCTCACACTCATCTGAAACTTATCATGGAGTGTCTCTTATTTTTTATCTGTTTATCTGTCCATAGATATCCTCTCCCCATTGAGATTATAAGCCCCCTGAGGGAAGGGAGTGTGTCATTTGTAGTGTCTAACATAGTTTCACATTCATCTGAAACTTGCTATGGAGTGTCTCTTGCTTCTTATCTCTCTCTCTCTCTCTCTCTCTCTCTAGATATCCTTTCTTCAATGAGATTGTAACCTTCCTAAGGGAAGGTAGTGCATCCTCCACAGTGTCTAGAATAGTGCTGAGTAGGTGTCTGAAACTTACCATGGACTGTCTCTTATTTTTGCCTATTTATATATTGAAATATCTTCTCCCCATTGAGATTGTAAGCTCTCTGAGGGAAGGGAGTGTGCCTTCTCCATGGTGTATAGCAAGCACATGGTGAGTGCAGAGAAGGCATGCAACAGGGTCATAGAAGGATCTCAGAGGACAGAGTAAGTGTCTGAGACCAGATTAGAACTCAAGTCCTCCCGACTTCAGGGCAGTTGCTCTAGCTGCTATGCCACCTAGCTGCCCCTTAAACTGCCTTGTAAGGCCCTTTACAGCTCTAAATCCTAGGATCCTATGACCTGGGTTCAAATTCTGTTTCTGTCCCCTTTCTGGGCTTTGATTTACTCATCTGAAAAATGAAAAGGTTTAAACCTACCACCTTCTAAGATCTAGCCCTAAATCTATGACCTCACAATTGGCCACAGATGTTTGGATATTCAATTCAATTCAATAAGCATTTATTAAGTACCTACTATGTGCAAGACAAATAAAGGCAGCGCAGAGCAGTGGAAAGTTGGTTTTGGAGTCAGGAAGCCCTGGGTTCAGCCTCTGACACATGCTGGGATGTGACCCAGAGCAGATCATTTAAATTCTCAGTGTCCTCACGCAACTCTCTAAGGATGAGTTGCAGGGAAGACTGATCTGTATTGGGAAAAGAATTTTGTTTTTCCTTTCTTTTTTTTTTAATCAATCAAATTAATCAATCAGGGTTAAGTGACTTGCCCAGGGTCACACAGCTAGTAAGTATCTGGAGCTAGATTTGAACTCAGGTACTCCTAGTTCCAGGGTAGGTATTCTATCCACTGCACCACCTAGCAGCCCCGTGAGGGAATTTTCTCAATGGAAGTTCCTGATAGCAATGAAATCCACATTTAAGAGAATGTTTAAGGTGCTATGTTTGGCACTGTAGGATACAAAGGTGCTTATACTCTTCTGGGAAAATACAACAGATCACCAGGTAAGTGCATATAAGATAATTTGAAGAAGGTGATAGTACTAATAACTAGGGGGATCAAGAAATGCTATGGTTAGGGGGTGGCACCTGTGGTGAGCCTTGAAGGATGCAAGGAATTGTAAGAGTCAAAGGAAAGGAGGGAGAGCATTCCAGGAAGGGCCGTGGGGGGCACAGCTGGTACAAAGGCCCAGTGGCTGGAGATGGGAGGCTGACTTCAAGGAACATCCACCACACCAATTTGGCTGGAACATAACAGTTCTGGAAGAGTAATTATTATAAAATTATGTTTGAAAGGTAGGCTAGAGCCAGACAGGGAAAGGCTGTAAATACCAAACCAAGTTCTATTCTAACGTCCTCCCAACTGCCCTGGTTGGGGCAGTTGCTGTTGATTATTTTTCATTTCATTGAACTTCTCTGAGTTGTGCCTCATGGCATCCCTTCTACCCTCCTCAGAGGCTGTGCTGGCCTCCTGGCCTCTGCCAGCCTGCCTGCTGGGCAGCTAACCCCGCTCAGCTTGGGCTGATACCCAGCACCATTTCTTCCCCATCTGGGGACATCTCAGCCTGAGTCCTGTTACCCTGCATGTCAGTAAAAGAGATGCTGGATCATCACTTTTCCTTATTCAGGACCATAGATGTGAACCTCAGAGATCGTTTAGCCCAAAAGGCTTTTTGTAGCAGCAAAGCTTGATGTAGAAACTAGTGTTAGCTTCTAACTCAGGAGTGGAAGGAAGGAAGGAGGGAGGGAGGGAAGAAGGAAAAATGGAAGAAGGAAGGAAGGGACAGAGGAAGGAAGGAAGAGAAGGAGGAAGGAAGCTGGAAGGGATGGGGGGGAGAGAGAGGGAGAAGAGAAGGAAAGGAGGAAGGAAGGAAGGGAGGGAGGGAAGAAAGGTGGGAGGAAGGAAGGAAAGAGGGAGGGAGGGAAGAAGAAAAAATGGAAGAAGGAAGGAAGGGAGGGAGGGAAGAAAGGTGGGAGGAAGGAAGGAAAGAGGGAGGGAGGGAAGAAGGAAAAATGGAAGAAGGAAGGGAGGGAGGAAGGAAGGAAGAGAAGGAGAAAGGAAGCTGGAAGGGATGGAGGGGAGAGAGAGGGAGAAGAGAAGGAAAGGAGGAAGGAAGGAAGGAAGGGAGGGAGGGAAGAAGGAAAAATGGAACAAAGAAGGAAAGAAGGAAGGAAGGGAGGGAGGGAATAAAGGTGGGAGGAAGGAAGGAAAGAGGGAGGGAGGGAAGAAGGAAAAATGGAAGAAGGAAGGGAGGGAGGAAGGAAAGAAGAGAAGGAGGAAAGAAGCTGGAAGGGATGGGGGGAGAGAGAGGGAGAAGAGAAGGAAAGGAGGAAGGAAGGAAGGAAGGGAGGAAGGAAGGAAGAGAAGGAGAAAGGAAGCTGGAAGGGACGGAGGGGAGAGAGAGGGACAAGAGAGGGAAAGGAGGAAGGAAGGAAGGAAGAAAGGCAGGAGGAAGGAAGGAAAGAGGGAGGGAGGGAAGAAGGAAAAATGGAACAAAGAAGGAAGGAAGGAAGGAAGGGAAGGAGGGAGGAAAGGAGGGAGGAAAGAACAAAGGAAGGAGGGAGGAAAGAAGGAAGAATGGAAGAAGTCAGGGAGGGAGGGGAGGAAGGAGAAAGGAAGATTCATTTAGCGAAGTGCTTTACAAATATCTGCATTTAATCTGCACAAGGACCCTGGAAGGGAAGTGTTTAAAGACTTTGAACTAGAAGGAATGTTTGAGGCCATCAAGTCCAATTCTCTCAGTTTTACAGATGTAGAAACTGAGGCTCAGGGAGGTTAAGTGACTTACCCAGGGTCACACAGCTAGCTAAATGTCTCAGCTTGGAGAGTCCTAGAGTGCAGCCTGGGACAAGTTATATGACTTGCCTGGGGTGCCACAGCCTCTGTATGTCAGAGGCAGGACCTAGACCCCAGTCTTCCAGTCTCTGAGTCCAGTTCTCTGTCTACTATGTCATAAGGCCCCTTACAGGGCACTTGTGAGAATAAAGTAAGATAAAGTATACAAGGTATTCTGCAAACCTTAAAATACTATGTAATTATCAGCTATTAGTAGTTGTTGTTTTTTTTAACAGATGAGGAAACTGAGGTTCATAGAGGCTAAGTGATTGACACAGGCTCATCTAGAGCCTGGATTTGAACCCAGGTCCTTGATTTCAAATCCAGTGGTTCCTCTCCCACCCCTTCCCCCACATTGGACCATATGAGATTCTGTCCTTTGTTTAAACAGGTTAAACCACTTCACAATGCAAAAAAGCAATGAGTCTGTACAGGAAATGTTTGCTGTGAACGTCTGTGTGGCCAGAGCTCAGATCCTGCTGGTTTTCCCAATAGGGATCCCCGTATAATCGTGAGATCTTGAGAACTGGTCTTCCTCATAGAGAGGATATTTTGAGAGATTTGCTTTGAGAAATTGTTATTAAAAATATATGTATCTCAATATTGCTATGACCATTCAGAGGGATGGTACTTCTGGACTCTGCTAAACATTTTTTAACTTTTTAAAGGGACTCCCAAGCAGCCGTTGCAAAGGACTCATTGATTTGTCTCTGCTGCAATGTCAACAAATCAGAAGTGTCCCGGCGTATGGTGTTCTTCCAGGAAGCCCAGTGGCCTGACACAAATCACCATCAGTTCTTCCTCCCGCAAGAAGAAATGACAGAGGAATTCATTGGTCTACAAATACTACCTACTTCATCTTCAGATACTTGGAATAGTGAACGGAGCCTGGCATCAGAAGAATCAGAAAGGAGGCAACTTGGGACAATGGAAAGAGCACTGACTTTCTAGTCACAGGATCTGGATTCAAATCCTGTTTCTAATCGTTACTACTTGTGTAAATTTAGGAAAGTCCTTTAACTTCCTGGGCCTCAATTTTTTTCCATTCGTTAGATTGTAGGCTCCTTGAGGGCAGGGACTATCTTTTGCTTCTTTTTGTGTCTCCAGCACTTTGCAGAGTGCCTTGCACTTAGGCATTTAATAAATGCTTATTGACTGATCTGTAAAAGGAGGTTGGGTCCTTTCTGGCTCTGGATCTATGAACCAATTACCCTGGGTCCAACTGTGACCTCTGACCTCTGCCATGACTGTGATACCAGTGTAGTTTTCTTTTTGTTTGTTTGTTTGTTTTGGTGAGGCAATCGGGTCAAGTGACTTGCCCAGGGTCACACAACTAGTAAGTAACAAGTGTCTGAGGTCAAATTTGAACTCAGGTCTTCCTGACTCCAAGGTCAGAGCTCTTTATACTGCACCACCTAGCTGCCCCACAGTGTAGCTTTTTATACACCTCCCACCCCTTCCTTTCCCACAGGCGTCCACTGCTGCGTCCAAGTCCTTCCTATTGCAGAGGAAAACATATACAAAGCCCATTCACACTTACCTGTGAGAGACTGAATATAGTACTCCACCTCTTTCAGGGATGTTTTCATTTTAAAGGTGGAGTCTTAAAGAAAGCAATGCTGAATCCAAGGGAATTTGCAACTAATAAGGAACCTTGGATAGCAGTGGGAGATACATTTTTACTTAGAGAACTTGCCGGTGCTTCTCCAGCCAATCAATCAATTGGCCAATAGGCATAGAGGTGATGAAAAGAGCACTGTCTCTGGAGTCAGAGGGCCTGGGTTCATAAGCTCTTCCTGATTCTTACTAGTTCCGTGACCTTGGGCAGGTTACTCAATCATCCTTGATCTCAAATGGTGCATCTATTAAATGAGTGGGTTGGAACAGATGGGCTCTGATGTCTGGATCAAGGGCAATCAGGAGCATTGCTGGCCACTGGTGGACACCTCTGCTGAAAGTCACACCCAACACACCTCTAGGTAAATACCTCACCGAGTCACCAAATCTCAGAGCCTGAGAGGATTTCAGAGGGCATCTTGTCCAAGTGGTCCTGCAATCTTTTCTCAAAGACCTCACATGACGGAGATTCCTCCACCTTCCCCCTCAACCCGTGGTTTCTGTTTCTTTCTCTGTGTCCCTCTATCACTCTCCATCTTCCCTTTCACAGATTTCGACTTGGAGCTAGAAGCGACCAGAGACATCATCTACTCCAATGCCTTCATTAACTCACATAAGTTAATGTGTGTAAAATGCTTTGCAAACATTTAAGTGCTATGTGAATAGTATTATTGTTAGTTTACAAATAAGTAAACAAGTCTATACAGAAGGACTTACCCAATAAATGCCAGAAAATGGTAGATTCAAGATTTGAAACCTAGCCTCTTGTTTCCATATCTAGTGCCTTTCCTCTATGTATATACCACCCTGCTCCTAGCCATGGTCATCATCTCTCAAATGTTCTCTAGTTTATATTGATAATTTCCCCAGTAAAATATTGTGCCCAAAACTGCATGCAATAGTCCAGATGTGGTCTGACCAAGGAGGAATGCAATCCAGACTATTGCTTCTTTTCTTCTGAAAACTGTATCTTCTCAATGTAGCCTATGATCTCATTAGCAATTTTTACTGCTATTTCGCACTGATGACTAATTCTGAGCTTGCAGTCCAACCCAAATCTTTTTCAAATAAACTATTATCTAAGTATTCCTCCTCTATCTGGTGTTTAGGAAATTGATTTTTTGACCCCAAGCATAACACTTTACATTTAAATTCAATTAAATTTAGTCTTAACTTGATTAGGCCCATTGTTCCAGTTAAATATGAGCCCCATGGAGCCCATGGATGAGACTGTAATGTGGTAAGGAAGACAGAACTCATAAGCGCATACAATGGCTGCCACTGCCACTGCTGCTACTCTTATTATCGCTGCTATTTCTGGTTAAGAGCAACATGGTGCAGGGATGAAGAGTTGGCCTTGTAATCAGGAGGACCTGGGAGATAAAGTTCTGTCTTTGACACATACCATCTGTGTGATTGTGGCTAAGTCACTTAACTTCTCAATGTCCCAAGCAATTTCTAAGTTCATGAGATCCAGAAGAACTGCTGATCTGAACTAGACAATTGCCATGACCTCCTGGTTGGCCACCCTACCTCAAGTCTTTCCTTTCCCTTGTCCATGGCTGCTGAATTAATATTCCTAAATCACAGGTCTGACCATAGATGGCTCCATACTGTCTTTTGGAATAACTTACAAACTTATTTGGCATTTAAAGCCCTTCACAATCTGGCTCCATTTTTACCTTGGCAGGCTTATTATATATTACTAGGTATCTACATTTCAGCCAAACTGGATTGCTTGCTACTCCTAGGCATGATATCTTTCTCCCAGCTCTGTGACTTTGTACAATCTTTCTCCCATGCCTAAAATGCACTCCCTGCTCCTCTGTATTTAATTACCCCCGCTTCCTGCAATGCTCAGTTTATGTACCACCTCCTACTCAAAGCCTTTCCTGTTTCCCTCAGAGACTAGGCCCCCACTTAAAATTACCTTCTTATGTGCTTTGTACATATTTTATGTTTTTAATATATGTTCATACTGTTTTCCCTAAAAGAACGTAAGTCCCTTGAGAGTAGGGACTAATTTTTGTTGTCTCTGCATCCTCAGAACCCTAGGACCTTGTTCTTTTTGAGTCATTTTTCACTGTCTGACTCTTTGTGACCCCATTTGGGTTTGTTTGTTTGTTTGCTTTTAGCAAAGATACTGAAGTGGTTTTCCATTTCCTTCTTCAGCTCATTTGACAGATGAGGAAACTGAGGCAAATAGCATTAGGTAACTTGCCCAAGGTCACCCAACTAGTAAGTGTCAGAGGCCAGATTTGGACTCAGGAAGATGAGTCTTCTGGACTCCACAGTGTACTCTATGCACTATGGCGCCACCTAGCTGTCCCCACTTAGGGCCTTAGAGGTCATCTAGTTCAGAGGTAACACTCCCAAGT
>NW_020954713.1:7427682-7434192 GCF_900497805.2 Vombatus ursinus | reverse complement strand
ATAGAGTCAGATTAAAATGTAATTTATAACATTTAACAAAATAAATAAAAAATACAACAAAACATAAATCATGTAATATGTACTCTTCTGAGTCAGCATGCAACCGCTGGGTTTCTGGTGTATGGTTTAGAGACCTCGATTTCTATCTGAGTTTGACACCACTGATCTGGGCCAATCCTCTTATTTTTCAGACCAGGAAATTGAGACCCAGAGAAGTAAAACAACTTGCCTGGGTTCATACAGGTAGAAAAGAGGAAGAGATGGGATCCAAATTCTGGTCCTTTGAGGCCAAAGCCAGCGTTCTTCCCATTACTCCAGAAATTTAACCCATGTATTCAAAGAAGTCAGTGTGGTAACATTCTCCCTCCTACTTAATTGAATTTATTTTAATTATTTCTTTTTCTTTTCTTTTTTTTTTTAATATCAAGAACTACCCAGTTAATTTGAGGGTATATTTCCTGCTGCTTTCCTCTAGCACCAAAATTCTTTGTTATGTCTATGCTTCCTAGGGTTTCACAGTAGGGGGACCCCCTATCTAGTCTATGAACCAACAGGGGGGACTGATCCTCACCACCACCACCAACAAGGAACCAAGGACGTTCTGAACCTAGATCTATCCCATTTTCTCTACCTGGGCCAGGAAAAAGCTAAAGACTGCATTTAATACATCATAGGATCATAGATTTAGAACTACAAGGAACTCAAGATGACATTGAATCCAACCCCCTTGCCCCATTTTACAGATGAGAAAAGTGTGCACAGAGAGGGTAGGAGAATTATTCAAGACCTCATAGCTGGATAATCAATGTTCAAGGCAGAACTTGAAACCAGGTCTTCCTGGCTACAAGTCTATCCCATCAGACACTATAGCATGCTACCTAGGTCTATTTTTGTTCTAAAGATTAGGTTTTAGCACTTAACTTTTCTAGATTAGAAAAGCAACAGCTTCTAAAGGCAGTGAAATCTGGGGACTGTGGTCTTGCTCCATTTAACTTTGTGTGCATCACGGGCCCCAGACTGCTCTGATTATTGCCCAGAGTTGCAGAGTTCTTCCCTCTCATCCCTCGAGGGACGAATAGACTGGTTTCCTTGAATAAACTCTATGATGTTTTTGCTTGTGATCAGGCTCCAACCTCACATAGCTAACGCTGAGCTCAGTTGTTGTCACCATGGTGTTTTCCAAGCAGAAATGTCATGGCTAAGATAGAAATTCGTCATCACTTTCCTAAGCACTGGGTTTCTCAAAATCAAAGTAGCTCTTACACCTTCGTGGCCATTACCATCACTGGTGAATGATGGTGAAGCCCTCACGTATGAATTCCTAAGAGAAGCAGCTATGATTTCATTCCTCCCCCAAAACAGATGGCAATGATCACTCTCAGTATAGTGGTATCAAACTCAAATGAGGCCACGAAACCAGACATAAGGATCCCCATGGGCTGTGTATTGACTCAGAAAACCACATAATAACATTCTCTATGTTTTTTTTTAATTTTCATTTATTTTGTAAAATATTTCCCAATTATATTTTAATCTGGTTACGGTGCCAGAGCATGTTGTGGGCCTCATGTAGCCAGCATGTTTGACACTTTTGACTTAGTCCATAAGTCCCATGGAGCTGCCTGAGGTACAGGGAAATCAACCAGATCCCACAGTTAATAATTGTCAAAGATGGTATGTGAACTTGGGGCTTCCTGGGTCCAAGTCCAACACCATGCTACCTCTTTTCCTCTTCTGAGATTACCTCAGTACCTAGCAGGGGAAACTGAGTTAGGAAGAGGTTTCTGATCTCTTACCTTTGCCAAAGGAGGCGGCTATTCCATTCATAAAGTGGGTGAAAGGCTTGTTAGGGGAGCCCGGGATATCCAAAGACACCACAGAGTTACTGCTCAACAGATCAATCTTCCCCGCCTGCTGCCGAAACTTCTCCAGCTCCCTAGACAGGAGGTTGAACTGCTCACTTTGGGTCCGACATTTTTCTTCCAGTTCTCGAACCTTGGACTGCACAACAGGGGCATGGAGTTAGGGTCAGTGGGGAAGCAGGCCCCCAGAGTGGGCTGGTGTGGCAGGAGACTGGCTCCTGGTTTGTAGAGTGAAGAAAGGGAAGAGTGGGTGAAAGAAATTCAGGCTATGTGAGGCCCACACACACTGCCAGCTGAGTCACTGGCCCAGTTCCATCCAGTATTAATGTATAAAACCAGAGGTACCAAGCTGTCTGGCAAGCATTAGGAAGATGCTGCTCAGGATTTCTGGGCAGCCTGCATCTTTTGGGAGTGGGAGGAGGCAGCCTCTGTCTCTGGGAGTTTGATTTGAAGGCATTAGCCTGGGATGTAGGAGGAATTGGGTGGAGTGGCTCATTGGCTATCAGTCTGAGGCCCTACATTGTTAGACATCCCTAAGAAAGTAGCCTTTTTCACTAGGGGGAAACTGATCTTGGTCTGTCTCTACCAGGTTCAGGTCTGCAATGTAGAAGGTCTCATAGCCCTTGTATGGGGTAGGATATATGTATATGTTATCTCTCCTGAGAATGTAAGGATTGTCCCATTCTTTGTATATGCATCCCCAGTGCCTATCAGAGTGTGTGGTGCATAGTAGGTGCTTAATGCTTATTGAACGATTGATTATTCTGGTGAACGCAGTTAGGGCAAGGACAATTCATAGGCAGGGGCTTCACTTTGGACAAAATTAGGAAGGAAAAGTCCAATCAATCCACCCATCAATAAACATTTATTGAATACCTGTTACGCACCAGACACTATGCTAGGTGCTGGGGATCTAGACAAAAGCCAAAGAATCCCTGCCTTCAAAGAGCTTACATTTTAAAGGTAGGGGGAGATGGCATGTGTAACATATATACATTTAAATAGATACAAATATATACCAAATAAATACATACAAAGTCTAACAGCTTAGGAGTCGGGTGGGGAGGAGGAATCAAGGAAGGCCTCATGTAGAAGGTGGTGGTTGAGGTTACCCTTCTATCTCCTCTTTCCTCTCGGTCCCTCCTTCTTCCCACCTGTCCACCTCTATCCAACAAAGCAGAGCTCAACATGAAAGACTGTAAGTCATGGTATGCCACCTTCCAGCGTCCTTAGCGTCTTCAGCTCTTACTGTGACACGTGGGGTGGTGAGCTTCACTAGCTGGGTGATCTTGGGCAATCTTGTCTTCACGTCTCTTAGCCTCAGTTTCTTCATCTGATAAATGGGGATAAAAACAGCCCCTGCCCTCCCTCTCCTGTCTACCTTATAGGGTTACACTGTGGATGTTCAGGATACTTGGGGCAGATAGGGCAGAGTAGACAAAGCTTGGGTTTGAGTTTCATCCGTAATACATGACATTCTAAAAGTCTTAGGGCCATTTAAAGCATTAATAGCTAAAATAGTTATTAAATAGCTATTTAGGGGAGAGGAGGGGGGGATAGGAATAAGCAGTTATATAGTACCTGCTATGTGCCAAGAATTGTGTTAGGCCCCTTTTACAAATATCTCATTTGATCCTCAGAAGAATCTTGGGAGGTAAGTGTTGTTATTATCCCATTTTACAAATAACAAACAGAGGTTAAGTGACTTGCCCAAGGTCACACAACTAATTAAGTATCTGGTGCCAGATTTGAACTCAGGACTTCTTGACTTGAACAAATTATTTAATTAATTACTGACAAATAAATAAATAGACTGTTAGATAAATGAATTGGTGAATTCCCTGACTTGTTGAAATTAAAAAAAATTTATTTATTATGTATTAATTTAATTATTATTTATTCCTGACTTGAGGCCCAGCACTCTCTCCACTGTATCACATATTTAGCTAATTAATTGATCTTAGGCAAGCATCTTCATTTCTCTGATGGTGAATTTCTTCATCTGATCAAGGAGCATAAGAACATTTGTCTGCCTGCCATGCCAACCCTGCAGGGTTGTTCCAAAGATCAGATGAGCTGATCGACAGAAAGGAGCTTTGTGAATTATAAGATGCTATTATACACCTTTAAAGATTACTAATAACAATCATCATTTATAATTGTCTCATAAATAATGATCCACATTTATAAAATGGTTTAATGTCTGCAAAGCACTTTACAGGCACTGTTTCATTATATCCTCCTTAAGTCCCTTCCAGGAAGGTGCTATTATTATCCCCATTTACAGATGAGGAACCAAGCATTGATTAAGCTCCTAATGTGTGCAGTCTTGTGCTAGGGGACAAAGGAGATATGACATTTAAATAATCTCATTCCTGCCCTCATAGAACTCAGAGTCTAGCGCTGATACTATAGAATAAAAGGTTTTGTTCTTCAAGAGATTTCAGAAAGAAGGTGGGGGTGGGGGAGATCGTTTCAGAGATGGAGCATAACCATTTCCCTTGGAATCATGTACTACATAGACAATCACTAATAAGTGTCTGGGGTCAGATTTGAACTCAGGTCTTCCTGACTCCAGGCCTGGCACTCTCTCCACTGCACCAATTACTTAATATAAGACCTGCTCAGTGCCACATCATTTTATCATAGAGTCTCAGCATGGGAAGGGATCTCAGTGGCTATTTAATTCAACCCATCCCTGAGCAAGAATCCCATCTACAATACCTCTGACTTGTAGTCATCCAGGCTTTGCTTGAAGTCCTCCAGGGACAGGAACTCACTACCTCCTCTACACTTGGCTGATCTGGATGCTTTGCCTTATGGGGCATCCTTTGGCACAGGCAACGATTGATATGAACTCTGTACTCCAACCTCATTCAAAGTTCTGGTATTTTAAAATGGTGGTCAATCTTCCTCCCTCCCCCACAGGCTCAGTGAGCCTGCTGATTTCCCTGGTACAGAATGAAGCGCTATTTGTTTCTGTGAACACAGCTTTCTAAAAATAAGCCTAATGAATTCCAAACCTATAATTAATCTCTTCAATTCATAAAACATCAGTAAGTTTATTCCTGCTCAGAAAAAAAAACTGAATGGATTAGGCTGGTGATTTATCCTTCCTTCCATGGAGAAAATAATCAACAACTGAAACCCAGGGGCTGCTAAAAATGTCCTTCCAAGTGGATTAACTTTGTCTTCTTTGCCCTCTTCATATCTACCTGAGCTCAGTCCCCCCCAAACACTTTCTGAATTCACCTTGACTCCATTTCTTCTAGAATTCCCTGGTACTGGGGGACAGCTAGGTGGCACAGTGGGTAGAGCACTGGCCCTGAAGTCAGGAGGATCTGAGCTCAAATCTGGTCTCAGACACATAATACTCACTAGCTATGTGACCCTGGGCAAGTTACTTAACCCCATTGCTTAGCANCAGTCAGGAGGATCTGAGCTCAAATCTGGTCTCACACACATAATACTCACTAGCTATGTGACCCTGGGCAAGTTACTTAACCCCATTGCTTAGCAAAAAAAAAAAAAAAAGAATTCCCTGGTAACCATCAGTATATAGGTCACAGACCATAGAGTCACACGATCTCAGGGTGGAAAGGGACCTCACAGACCATATGATCCAATCCACATTCCAAAAAGAATCCCCACTACAATATATCCAACAAAAGGTCAATCTACCCTTTGCTGGAAGACCTCTAAGGAGGGGGAAACCCTTTGCTCCTGAGGCTCAAGGTCAAACCCAAGGTCAAAAAGGAAAGGGCAGCTCCCATACAGTTTTCCAATTAAGGAGAGATAGCATGATGCGGTAGACTTGGATATGGTTCTAATCTTGGCTCAGCCACCACCTTTGTGACCTTGGACAAGTCTGTTTCATTTTCCCCATCTGAAGGGGCTAGGCTAAATGATCTTTAAAGTTCTTTTTAGCTTGAAAAACCAAGATTCTAGATGCTTAAAAGATAAGACTTAGGGATCCCTTTCCTTAGTCTTATAGAGTCAAGGCCAGCAGCTTGGATATAAGAGAATAGGAGGAGTTTTCTCATTCTTGACACTCCTGGGAAGGAAAGACTAAGGCTAAATCAATGTGAAATTATGATAATACAGATATTCTTAGGATGAGAGCTAATCCAATTCCCTCATTTTACCAACAAGGAAGCTAAGGTATAGGAACATTAACAATGGGGAAATTTATCGGATGTAAACTTGCCCAAAGTCACAAAGGTAGTCATACATATCTTACCTGTCACAGCAAAAGAAAATTTGAACCCAGATCCTCTAGGACCAAGTTGTTTAGATCCTCTGGGACTCACTGTCCCCTCCAACTCCACCACAGCACCTTTTCCCAATGCTGATGGCATTAAGATTAGACCCAAGGATATGGAGGACAGAAGAGAGGCAGAGAAGGGATTCCAGCTATTCTTTGCCCCATTTCCAATCAGTTTTCAGTAGGCTGATTGATCTCAAAATGCCAAATTCCTCAAAATGCAGAGAAATCATGGGCAAGGCTGTTAAATGAATCTAACTGGGGCTAACTGCATAAGACTAGATGTAGGTTACACCATAATAGTTTGTCCCACTGTGCTCTGTGTTAGAGGGCCATTTAAGCAGCCCTGGCTATACCACTACCCCCAGACATGTGGGGTTTGGG
>NW_020954713.1:7424218-7427650 GCF_900497805.2 Vombatus ursinus | reverse complement strand
AAAATGGTCTTCTCTCCCTGAAGAAAATGAATACTTAATATGGAGATCATCTACCTAGATCTTCTCAGATGTAAATTGATCCTGACTGGGTCTCTATGGGCCCAACTTATATTTCATTCAGGAAACTCGGATTTTTTATCAATGATTTAGAGAGGGCTATAGATGGCATGCTTACCAAATTTGGAGAAGACACAAAGTGAAGAGGAAATGACAACTAACATATTGAATGATAGTCAGAACCAAAAATATCTCAACAGCCTAAAACATTGGACCAAATCTAATAAGCTGGAATTGAATAGGGATAAATTTAAAATCTTTAAAAAATTCCTTCCAAGTACAAAATGGGTGGCATAGCAACATTCCTTTAAAAAAGATCAATGGTAGGGGGAGGAAAAGATTTATTGAACTTCATATTAAAGGTTGATTTCATGATATAAACCTATACTTGACAAATTTTAATAGGACAAATACAATCCAATGTTTGGCTAAAAAAATCAATTGCATAGGAAATGGAAGGACAAATGGTGCATATCTAGTCAACAATTCACATGAAAAAGATCTGGAGGTTTTAGTATACCACAAGCTCAATAAGAATCAAAAGCATGACCCAGCAACCAAAAAGATTAAAGTGATATTAGGCCTCATTAGGAAAAAAAAGACCTAGGACAATGGGGATTATAGTCTTTTTGTAGTCAAGCTTGGTCAGATCATAGTTGGAGTAGTGGGCGCACATCTGGGTACCACATCTTAGGGAAAATATTGACAAAATATTGACAAGAAAATATTGACAAAATATTGAGAATATCCAGGATGGTGAAGGAACCCAAGTTCAAGCCATTTGGAAAAGCCAGGCATGGAAAAAGAAGACTTGGCTATGTTTGGGTACTAGAAGGGCTGGTATGTGGAAGAAGGATGACTCATTTCATTTGGTCCCATAAGGACAAAAGTAGAACCTACAATAAGTTACCTGGAGGCAGATTTTGGTTACATATGCAGGAAAATTTCCTTACTGAGCTATCCCCAAATGGAACTGGCTGCCTAGGAGGTGATGGGTTTCCTATCGCTGAAGGTTTTCAAGTGGAAGCCAGAAGGCCATTCACCAGGGATACTTTAGAAGGGTTTCTCTGTTAAAAAAACCGTCAATGGTTCCCTTGGCTTTTTTCCTATTTTCTAGTCTTATATTATCCCCCTTTGTTCACTGTGTTTCAGCCAAACCAGACAACCTTGCCTCCTGAACATAGGTGGACCTAGCATAGGCCAAGGTGTGCCTGGGAAAGCCAGCACACCCTGGGTCAATCATTACCATAGGTCCTTTCTCTTTTTCCTCAGGGCCCATACTTTATGAGTGTCTATGCTTCAGAATATACTCTGTGCTCTCCCACCTTCATACCTTTGCTCACAATGTGCCCTGAGCCTCCGCCTGTTGAATCCCTACCCACCTCCTTCTTGAAGGCTCCCCTGAACTTGCAAATTAGTGATGATTTCCCCACTTAGAGTACACCTACTTCTTTTTTGCACCTCTCTAATGTACTTATCAATATTTGTTCTTTAGTTTCTTACTGGACTATGAAGTCCTTGAGGGTGGAGGATGCCTTATTCAAACTCTGCATCTCCCTCAAAAACAAGCACAGGGCTCTCTGCTCACAGTAGGTACTCAACAGATGCTTGTCAAATTCAATTCAATACATGTTCGTGAATTGCCTACTATGTGCAAGATGTTTGGAAGCATAGCACGGTGGCTAGAGTGTTGGCCCTGCTTCAGACACAATTTTTGGACAACTTTCTAAAACTCTTTAGTTGCAAAAACAAACAGACAAACAAACAAGCAAACAAAACCCTAACTATCTACGTTGGTTCCCTCAGCCAGTGAAATTACAGGTCTTGATTTTAAAAAAAGGCAAATAGTGAGGTATGTTGTTAGGTATTGGAGGAATAGATGAAAGAAAGAATGAATGAATTTTCAGAAACAGTCAACTCCCCAGGCAATTAGAAATGAGGCACTTAAGGATGTTTGTTAAGTTTTTCAGGGCACTTAGGTAGATTTTTTTTAAAAGCCCCATCTTCAACATCTACTCTTCCTCTCTCTTTCCCTAGGCATCATCACCTTAGAAAAGAGGGGGAAGGGATCTGACTGTATCACTTCCCCTTTCCCCTACCACCAGGAGCTCCTCTCCCACTGAGCCCTGACCTAAAAAAAGAGGCATCCATGAGAGATTGGTTTTGTGACTCAAAGGTCACATGGTATCATAAATATGAATCTGGAAGAAAACTCAGAGACCAACTAGTCTAACAACTTCATTTTGACAAATGAGGAAACTGAGGCCTAGGGAGATTAAATGACTTGTTCAAAGTCACACATATAGTAAGTGTCAGAGGAACCCAGGTAAGAGGATCCTATATTTAGAACTAGAAGGAACCTTAATGTCCAGTTAGTCTGACCCCACCCCACTCCTTACTTTACAATTGAGAAAACAGTCCCAGAGAGAAAGTGATATACCCAAGGATGCACAGGGAATGTCAGAGAAGAGATTTGAAACCACCAAATCCATTGTTCTTGTCACTGTAACACTTCCTATTGCCTAGTACCATCTGGGGAGGGAGCGGACACCAGCCCCCTAGGGAGGGAATCCTCAGCGTGGGAGCTTAGGGTCTTCTGGGTTGGGGGGAGGATTGCTGAGTTTTTGTTTTTGACTTTTGGAGTCCCAGAATGAAAACCTGCCCAACTGTTGTCAGCCCAGAGGAGGCTCAGATAAATGATGCTCAGGGATGTAGCTGAGCTGAAAGGAGTAAAGAACCGGTCCGTACTAGCAGAAGAAAACTATGTGCCACTGAGCCTCCTGCTTCCTCCCTTTCTGTAAGCAACGCTATTCTGCACCAGGCTGGTTTATTTGCACATCAATATTTATTTTGGGCATTTAGAGGTTTGTCATCTCCCTGGTTCAGCTCCTTTCCCGGGTAGGGTGGGACCATGACTCTGCATTAACTCTCTGCTGCATTTATAAATCACTGTTTACACTTGTCTCCTGAATCTGAGCCACCTGCAACTTTGAAAGCAGTACAGAAGCCCGGCTTGGAATCTGCGATAAGCCAGCAGGCAGCGGGGGCAGCGGGTGGCAGCATCACCGTCATCAGGCAAATGAGCTATAATTGGAACCAACAGCAGAAACTTGCAAATGTGGATGTGGGTATTTATAAAGATGAGTAAAACAAAATGCAAAAAACATGATTTCGAAGATTCCTTTACTTGGTTTTTTTATCTGTTAAACTAACTGGGTTTCTCTGACACAGGAAGACTCTTAAGGATTAAACTCTGTGGGGACATATGTATCTCTTTGTCTGGGTACAGATACGTGAATTGCTCAGTTACTAAAAACTGAACATTTGAGTATGTCAGCAATGATGAAGGCCAATTAATAAATTCATGGCATTAGT
>NW_020954713.1:7422554-7424147 GCF_900497805.2 Vombatus ursinus | reverse complement strand
TAAGTCATTAATTAGGGTTAATTAGTAAATCCATTAATTAGGGATTCAGTAGCGCTGTGTTTTGTTAGGGTCCTGTTTCAAATTCAATGATAACTCTAACATTTATTCATTTATTTATTTTATTTTATTTATTCCATTAGACAGACTATGGATCCCTTGAGAGCAGGGACAAGTTTTCTTGTTTTGTTTTTAGCCTTTCTTTTTATTCTCAGTGCTTAGCACGGTGCCTGGCACATAGTAGGTCCTTAATAAATACTAGCTGACTGACTTTGAGCTAAAGTCCTCTGCTTTCATTAGTCATTGGTATCCGTTAGACAATGAAAAAATATTTGAATTCAAATATGCATGTGTGTTTGTGTTACAGTTTCAGGCCAACATCCTTACTCGGTTGAGTCATTAACCAATTCGTGAATATTTTAATCTGTGAAGTATTCAAGTTGGAATAAGCCTTGAATACCATCTAGTCATATTCCCATAGGATTATAAGCTCATAGACCTAAAAGGAGACTCAGTGGCCATCTAGTCTATTTTACAGATGAGGAAACTGAGGCCTAGTACAACCTAGTCATTTTATAGATGAAGAAACTGGGACCTAGAAAGGGGAAGTAATTTGACCCAGACTGCACAGCAAATTGGCTGGCAGCAGAACCAGGATGAGAGCCCTGGTCTTGTGAATCCTATTTCCAGGGATCTATATACCACACCACTGCAATAGTCTCTAATGATTACTGAATTTACCCCACTTCAATTGTAGAAGGCCTCCTTTGTTTTAAATAGCTGTGAAAAGCTACTAAAATCATTTCCGCAGAATCCTTAATCAAATCTCATACTTCTTGTCTTCTGCAGAAGACACTGGGGAAGGATCAATCATCGTCATCATCATCATCATCATCATATATATATATATATATACATTATATATATATATGTAATACCTGTCATTTATTCCACAAACATTTATTATTAGGAGTATACTCTATGTACAAGAGAATGGGGATACAAAGAAACAATGAAATTGCCTCTGCCCTCAAGGAGCTTACATAGTATTAGGACAAAGAACATGTGCACAGGAGTCAGGACAAAGTACACACATGCTAAATGCTAAAAAGTATAATGTAATTTTGGGGAGGGTGAGAAACAACAATTGGGGGAATCAGGAAACAGGAGGCAATACTTGAGCTGAGCCTTTAAAGAAATATTTTCCTTAGGTTAACAAAATGAATGCCCAACAGAAGAACACAACTGAAATTCATACATTTGCTAATGATTCATCCCTAAAGATATTAACCTTAACCCACAACATACAAACATATATGTGTCTGTCTGTATATACGAATGTATGTATCATCTATATATGTGTGAATATATGTATCATCTATGTCCCTGTCTTTATCCTCCCTTCCTCTCCTCCCTCTCTGCTCCCTTTCTTTCTTTCTTCCTTCCTTCCTTCCTTCCTTTCCTTTCTTTATTTCTTCCTTCTCTCTCTCTCTCTCTCNTCTCCCTCTCTGCTCCCTTTCTTTCTTTCTTCCTTCCTTCCTTCCTTCCTTCCTTCCTTTCCTTTCTTTATTTCTTCCTTCTCTCTCTCTCTCTCTC
>NW_020954713.1:7420882-7422488 GCF_900497805.2 Vombatus ursinus | reverse complement strand
GAGCTGGCCTCAAAGCCAGGACATCCTGGGTTCAAGATCCACCTCTGATACATACTGACTGTGTGACCCTAGCCAAGTTATTTAATTTTTTATTTAATTTTTAGGGCCCTGAGATAATTGTCTAAATCTACAAATTTTCAGGGAGGGAGGTGGGGAGTGAGGGAATTTGGAAATCAAAATTTTAAAAATGAATGTTAAAAATTCTTTACATATAATTGGGAAATATTTAAAAAAATTAAAAAAACTATAAATTGCAGAATAGTTGCAGCTCTACATTGGTAAAAAGATCTTTCTCACCTGGAAGATTCCTACACTGATAAATTATAGGTCTGGGGAATAAAACAAACCTATATGTATATACAACAAAGATTCTTAACCTAGAGGCCTGTGAACATAAAAGGGAAAAAATGGCATCTTAATTTTTACTAGCATCGAGCTGAAATTTAGCATTTCCTTAAAGAAATTATTCTGAGATCTCCATAAGCGTCACTAGGGCCCCCTAGGGAATCCATCACACAGAAAAGAATAAAAACCTCTGATGAACAGCTGTTAAAAAGAGCAGTGACTCTTGAGTGGAAGAGATTGGTTGCAAATGTTAGCTCCAAAACTGATAAGCTGTGTGCCCCTGGGCAGGTCAGCTCATTTCACTTATATGTGATAATAGAACCAATAACACTTATCAAGGACCCTGGCTGGAAGGTACAAAGAACAAGGTCCAATCATCTCATTTTATAGATGAAGAAACTAGGACCGCATGAAGCAATTTGTCCAATGTCACACAGATAGTTAATAGCAGAGCTGAGACTCGAACCTAGCTTCTCAGACCCCAAATCGATCACTTTTTCAACTATATCCCACTTCTCTGATGTTATATCCCACTTCTCTGATGTTAGAGCTCTTCTCTGAGATTTTTATTTTACAGGTAAGGAAACTGAGGTCCATAAAGGCCAAGTGACTTAGTCAAGGTAATATAGAGAAGTCATACAGCTGGTCCTCAGATTCTGTATCCAGAGTTCTCTGCACTGGACCCAGCTGGATTAGGCCTAGGCTTGGGGAAGGAAAGAGTCTCTGCACATTGATCAGGGGTCCAAAGTGAGATGCCTGATTTCCTTAGGAGGTCAGATGGAGGTGGGTTCTGTCATCGCAACTACCTTGCTAAATAGAAGCAGAAAAGATACACAGAGAACACAACTGAAAACTCCTAGTGGGCAGGGACGACTTCATGTTTGTCTTTGCATCCCCAGCACCTCACACAGTGCCTGGCACTTGTTAATTGCTTATTGATTAGTAGTATCCTAAGTGCCAGACTCAGCTCCAAACATCAGTTCTGCTGATCAACCTAACCCTGAGCTCCCAAACTGCAAGAAAGCATCTTTCTCTGCTGCAGGAGAAGAATCCATCGGCGACGGGATGACTTCACCACCGCTACTACTGGTCTCTCTGATGGGGACAGAGAAAAAACCCACAACTTCCCACTGATCCTTAACCTGGTCCCTGGAAATCAAAATCTTCAGGCCACATGGACCTCCCAGGTGGTCTTCACCCGCTGTCCTCTGACCCTTTGAGCAGATTAGGATTCAGGAGTGAAAGTCACGTTTTCTTTCCT
>NW_020954713.1:7419340-7420854 GCF_900497805.2 Vombatus ursinus | reverse complement strand
GTTCTTTTTTAGCACAGTGCTGAAGTCCGTCCTCTATGGGATGCCTGCATCTAGAAAGAAAGCTAGGCTGACCACCTCTAACCCTCACCAGCCTTCCCCACCATTAAACAGACAATGTAGGATTTCTCTCTTGAAAGTCTCTTCTGAACTAAATTTAGGGCTGCCTTTGCCCCTCCCCTGCCCCCAATCTTCCATCCAGATCCTTACCTCCTGATCTTATCTTTCCCAGGGCTAGGCAAGAACCATTCCTGAGGCACTGAAGAACTTTCATGGGGGTACTACTAAATTAATAATAATAGTTAACATTTATATAGTACTTAAAAGTTTGCAAAGCACATTAGATATTTGGAATGAATCCTTATTTCTTCTAACTCCTTCTTCATCCCAGTAGCCTGACTATTGACATTTGAACAAAAAACAGAGCTGAGAATAATTTCCATGCAGATAACCTCCAAATCTATGTATTTAGCCAATTCCTCTCTACCAAGATTTGGTCCCACATCACCAACTGCCTGTTAGACATTTCAGTTTGGATATCCCAAAGGTATCTCAGATTCAACTTGTCCAAAAGGCAGTTCACCATCTTTCTCCCAAACTCTTTTCTCCTTTAAGCTTCCTTAAGTGCATTGAGGGTACCACCATTCTTCCAGTTTCCCAGGTTTGACAGTTATCCCCTTGATAGAATGTAAGCTCTTTTGAAATTTAGGGATTATTTCCTTCCTTCCTTCCTTCCTTCCTTCCTTCTTCTTCCTCTCTCTCTCTCTCTCTCTCTCTCTCTCTCTCTCTCCCTTTCCTTTTGTCCCTTCCTTTCTCCCTTCTTTCCTTACTTTCTTCCTTACTCTTTCTTTCTTCCTCTTCCTTCCTTCCACCTTTCTCCCTCCTTCCTCTCTCTTTCTTCCTTCCTTCCTTTCCTTTCCCTTCCTTCCTTTCTCTCTCTCTTTCTTTCTTTCTCCCTTCCTTCTTTTTTCTTTTTCTTTTTTTCTTTCTTTTTCTCCCTTCTTCCTTTCCTTTCCTTTCCTTCCTTCCTTTCTCTCTTCCTTTTTTCTTTCTTCCTTTTTTATATCCCCGCCACCCAGTATACTGCCTGAAACACAAGAGATTTTTGTTGAATGCTTGTTGCTTGAAAAATCGAGTGATAGAATATAAACTCCTTAAGGGCAGGCTTATTTTTGTCCTGGTATCCTCCCTAGGACAAGAGCTTCTGTTTGAGATGCTATTTCATTTTTTGTCTTTATATCCTTAGTCCTGGCACATGGGAGGTACTTAATTAATGTTTATTGATTAATTGATCCCAAGATCTTCCCTCTCCCTCATCCTCCATATCCAATCAGTTGCCAAATCTGGTCAATTCTATCTCCACAGTCTCTGTCACAACCAGCCCCTTCTTTCCTCTCATGAATCCTGATTTAAGCCCTCATCATTTGTCACCTGGATTACAGGAATTGACTCTTAGTTGGTCTGCCTGGCTCTAGTCTTTCCCATCTCCAATTTACCCTACATACAGCTATGAAGCT
>NW_020954713.1:7419047-7419160 GCF_900497805.2 Vombatus ursinus | reverse complement strand
AAAAGCATAGATCTGACCATGTTACTCCCATACTGGAAAAAAAGTACATAGCTTCCTATTACCTCAAAAAATAACCTTCATCCTGTCACGTCAAACCATCCATAGTTGGGTTC